>NW_027443737.1:0-265616 GCF_048569485.1 Anomaloglossus baeobatrachus | reverse complement strand
AAATCTCATCTCCACCACACAGGACAAGTTTGCATCTGTTATAGTTTTGGAGAAAATTGTGGTCATTTCATTTTTGCGCGAATGTGTTCAGATTCCTTTTATATTGCATTTGGCACATGGTGACGATTATCTCGAGAGTGCAAAGTAGCCAAATGAAACTTTTACTGGATTTCCACTTACTTTATCAAATCTCATCTCCACCACACAGGACAAGTTTGCATCTGTTATAGTTTTGGAGAAAATTGTGGTCATTTCATTTTTGCGCGAATGTGTTCAGATTCCTTTTATATTGCATTTGGCACATGGTGACGATTATCTCGAGAGTGCAAAGTAGCCAAATGAAACTTTTACTGGATTTCCACTTACTTTATCAAATCTCATCTCCACCACACAGGACAAGTTTGCATCTGTTATAGTTTTGGAGAAAATTGTGGTCATTTCATTTTTGCGCGAATGTGTTCAGATTCCTTTTATATTGCATTTGGCACATGGTGACGATTATCTCGAGAGTGCAAAGTAGCCAAATGAAACTTTTACTGGATTTCCACTTACTTTATCAAATCTCATCTCCACCACACAGGACAAGTTTGCATCTGTTATAGTTTTGGAGAAAATTGTGGTCATTTCATTTTTGCGCGAATGTGTTCAGATTCCTTTTATATTGCATTTGGCACATGGTGACGATTATCTCGAGAGTGCAAAGTAGCCAAATGAAACTTTTACTGGATTTCCACTTACTTTATCAAATCTCATCTCCACCACACAGGACAAGTTTGCATCTGTTATAGTTTTGGAGAAAATTGTGGTCATTTCATTTTTGCGCGAATGTGTTCAGATTCCTTTTATATTGCATTTGGCACATGGTGACGATTATCTCGAGAGTGCAAAGTAGCCAAATGAAACTTTTACTGGATTTCCACTTACTTTATCAAATCTCATCTCCACCACACAGGACAAGTTTGCATCTGTTATAGTTTTGGAGAAAATTGTGGTCATTTCATTTTTGCGCGAATGTGTTCAGATTCCTTTTATATTGCATTTGGCACATGGTGACGATTATCTCGAGAGTGCAAAGTAGCCAAATGAAACTTTTACTGGATTTCCACTTACTTTATCAAATCTCATCTCCACCACACAGGACAAGTTTGCATCTGTTATAGTTTTGGAGAAAATTGTGGTCATTTCATTTTTGCGCGAATGTGTTCAGATTCCTTTTATATTGCATTTGGCACATGGTGACGATTATCTCGAGAGTGCAAAGTAGCCAAATGAAACTTTTACTGGATTTCCACTTACTTTATCAAATCTCATCTCCACCACACAGGACAAGTTTGCATCTGTTATAGTTTTGGAGAAAATTGTGGTCATTTCATTTTTGCGCGAATGTGTTCAGATTCCTTTTATATTGCATTTGGCACATGGTGACGATTATCTCGAGAGTGCAAAGTAGCCAAATGAAACTTTTACTGGATTTCCACTTACTTTATCAAATCTCATCTCCACCACACAGGACAAGTTTGCATCTGTTATAGTTTTGGAGAAAATTGTGGTCATTTCATTTTTGCGCGAATGTGTTCAGATTCCTTTTATATTGCATTTGGCACATGGTGACGATTATCTCGAGAGTGCAAAGTAGCCAAATGAAACTTTTACTGGATTTCCACTTACTTTATCAAATCTCATCTCCACCACACAGGACAAGTTTGCATCTGTTATAGTTTTGGAGAAAATTGTGGTCATTTCATTTTTGCGCGAATGTGTTCAGATTCCTTTTATATTGCATTTGGCACATGGTGACGATTATCTCGAGAGTGCAAAGTAGCCAAATGAAACTTTTACTGGATTTCCACTTACTTTATCAAATCTCATCTCCACCACACAGGACAAGTTTGCATCTGTTATAGTTTTGGAGAAAATTGTGGTCATTTCATTTTTGCGCGAATGTGTTCAGATTCCTTTTATATTGCATTTGGCACATGGTGACGATTATCTCGAGAGTGCAAAGTAGCCAAATGAAACTTTTACTGGATTTCCACTTACTTTATCAAATCTCATCTCCACCACACAGGACAAGTTTGCATCTGTTATAGTTTTGGAGAAAATTGTGGTCATTTCATTTTTGCGCGAATGTGTTCAGATTCCTTTTATATTGCATTTGGCACATGGTGACGATTATCTCGAGAGTGCAAAGTAGCCAAATGAAACTTTTACTGGATTTCCACTTACTTTATCAAATCTCATCTCCACCACACAGGACAAGTTTGCATCTGTTATAGTTTTGGAGAAAATTGTGGTCATTTCATTTTTGCGCGAATGTGTTCAGATTCCTTTTATATTGCATTTGGCACATGGTGACGATTATCTCGAGAGTGCAAAGTAGCCAAATGAAACTTTTACTGGATTTCCACTTACTTTATCAAATCTCATCTCCACCACACAGGACAAGTTTGCATCTGTTATAGTTTTGGAGAAAATTGTGGTCATTTCATTTTTGCGCGAATGTGTTCAGATTCCTTTTATATTGCATTTGGCACATGGTGACGATTATCTCGAGAGTGCAAAGTAGCCAAATGAAACTTTTACTGGATTTCCACTTACTTTATCAAATCTCATCTCCACCACACAGGACAAGTTTGCATCTGTTATAGTTTTGGAGAAAATTGTGGTCATTTCATTTTTGCGCGAATGTGTTCAGATTCCTTTTATATTGCATTTGGCACATGGTGACGATTATCTCGAGAGTGCAAAGTAGCCAAATGAAACTTTTACTGGATTTCCACTTACTTTATCAAATCTCATCTCCACCACACAGGACAAGTTTGCATCTGTTATAGTTTTGGAGAAAATTGTGGTCATTTCATTTTTGCGCGAATGTGTTCAGATTCCTTTTATATTGCATTTGGCACATGGTGACGATTATCTCGAGAGTGCAAAGTAGCCAAATGAAACTTTTACTGGATTTCCACTTACTTTATCAAATCTCATCTCCACCACACAGGACAAGTTTGCATCTGTTATAGTTTTGGAGAAAATTGTGGTCATTTCATTTTTGCGCGAATGTGTTCAGATTCCTTTTATATTGCATTTGGCACATGGTGACGATTATCTCGAGAGTGCAAAGTAGCCAAATGAAACTTTTACTGGATTTCCACTTACTTTATCAAATCTCATCTCCACCACACAGGACAAGTTTGCATCTGTTATAGTTTTGGAGAAAATTGTGGTCATTTCATTTTTGCGCGAATGTGTTCAGATTCCTTTTATATTGCATTTGGCACATGGTGACGATTATCTCGAGAGTGCAAAGTAGCCAAATGAAACTTTTACTGGATTTCCACTTACTTTATCAAATCTCATCTCCACCACACAGGACAAGTTTGCATCTGTTATAGTTTTGGAGAAAATTGTGGTCATTTCATTTTTGCGCGAATGTGTTCAGATTCCTTTTATATTGCATTTGGCACATGGTGACGATTATCTCGAGAGTGCAAAGTAGCCAAATGAAACTTTTACTGGATTTCCACTTACTTTATCAAATCTCATCTCCACCACACAGGACAAGTTTGCATCTGTTATAGTTTTGGAGAAAATTGTGGTCATTTCATTTTTGCGCGAATGTGTTCAGATTCCTTTTATATTGCATTTGGCACATGGTGACGATTATCTCGAGAGTGCAAAGTAGCCAAATGAAACTTTTACTGGATTTCCACTTACTTTATCAAATCTCATCTCCACCACACAGGACAAGTTTGCATCTGTTATAGTTTTGGAGAAAATTGTGGTCATTTCATTTTTGCGCGAATGTGTTCAGATTCCTTTTATATTGCATTTGGCACATGGTGACGATTATCTCGAGAGTGCAAAGTAGCCAAATGAAACTTTTACTGGATTTCCACTTACTTTATCAAATCTCATCTCCACCACACAGGACAAGTTTGCATCTGTTATAGTTTTGGAGAAAATTGTGGTCATTTCATTTTTGCGCGAATGTGTTCAGATTCCTTTTATATTGCATTTGGCACATGGTGACGATTATCTCGAGAGTGCAAAGTAGCCAAATGAAACTTTTACTGGATTTCCACTTACTTTATCAAATCTCATCTCCACCACACAGGACAAGTTTGCATCTGTTATAGTTTTGGAGAAAATTGTGGTCATTTCATTTTTGCGCGAATGTGTTCAGATTCCTTTTATATTGCATTTGGCACATGGTGACGATTATCTCGAGAGTGCAAAGTAGCCAAATGAAACTTTTACTGGATTTCCACTTACTTTATCAAATCTCATCTCCACCACACAGGACAAGTTTGCATCTGTTATAGTTTTGGAGAAAATTGTGGTCATTTCATTTTTGCGCGAATGTGTTCAGATTCCTTTTATATTGCATTTGGCACATGGTGACGATTATCTCGAGAGTGCAAAGTAGCCAAATGAAACTTTTACTGGATTTCCACTTACTTTATCAAATCTCATCTCCACCACACAGGACAAGTTTGCATCTGTTATAGTTTTGGAGAAAATTGTGGTCATTTCATTTTTGCGCGAATGTGTTCAGATTCCTTTTATATTGCATTTGGCACATGGTGACGATTATCTCGAGAGTGCAAAGTAGCCAAATGAAACTTTTACTGGATTTCCACTTACTTTATCAAATCTCATCTCCACCACACAGGACAAGTTTGCATCTGTTATAGTTTTGGAGAAAATTGTGGTCATTTCATTTTTGCGCGAATGTGTTCAGATTCCTTTTATATTGCATTTGGCACATGGTGACGATTATCTCGAGAGTGCAAAGTAGCCAAATGAAACTTTTACTGGATTTCCACTTACTTTATCAAATCTCATCTCCACCACACAGGACAAGTTTGCATCTGTTATAGTTTTGGAGAAAATTGTGGTCATTTCATTTTTGCGCGAATGTGTTCAGATTCCTTTTATATTGCATTTGGCACATGGTGACGATTATCTCGAGAGTGCAAAGTAGCCAAATGAAACTTTTACTGGATTTCCACTTACTTTATCAAATCTCATCTCCACCACACAGGACAAGTTTGCATCTGTTATAGTTTTGGAGAAAATTGTGGTCATTTCATTTTTGCGCGAATGTGTTCAGATTCCTTTTATATTGCATTTGGCACATGGTGACGATTATCTCGAGAGTGCAAAGTAGCCAAATGAAACTTTTACTGGATTTCCACTTACTTTATCAAATCTCATCTCCACCACACAGGACAAGTTTGCATCTGTTATAGTTTTGGAGAAAATTGTGGTCATTTCATTTTTGCGCGAATGTGTTCAGATTCCTTTTATATTGCATTTGGCACATGGTGACGATTATCTCGAGAGTGCAAAGTAGCCAAATGAAACTTTTACTGGATTTCCACTTACTTTATCAAATCTCATCTCCACCACACAGGACAAGTTTGCATCTGTTATAGTTTTGGAGAAAATTGTGGTCATTTCATTTTTGCGCGAATGTGTTCAGATTCCTTTTATATTGCATTTGGCACATGGTGACGATTATCTCGAGAGTGCAAAGTAGCCAAATGAAACTTTTACTGGATTTCCACTTACTTTATCAAATCTCATCTCCACCACACAGGACAAGTTTGCATCTGTTATAGTTTTGGAGAAAATTGTGGTCATTTCATTTTTGCGCGAATGTGTTCAGATTCCTTTTATATTGCATTTGGCACATGGTGACGATTATCTCGAGAGTGCAAAGTAGCCAAATGAAACTTTTACTGGATTTCCACTTACTTTATCAAATCTCATCTCCACCACACAGGACAAGTTTGCATCTGTTATAGTTTTGGAGAAAATTGTGGTCATTTCATTTTTGCGCGAATGTGTTCAGATTCCTTTTATATTGCATTTGGCACATGGTGACGATTATCTCGAGAGTGCAAAGTAGCCAAATGAAACTTTTACTGGATTTCCACTTACTTTATCAAATCTCATCTCCACCACACAGGACAAGTTTGCATCTGTTATAGTTTTGGAGAAAATTGTGGTCATTTCATTTTTGCGCGAATGTGTTCAGATTCCTTTTATATTGCATTTGGCACATGGTGACGATTATCTCGAGAGTGCAAAGTAGCCAAATGAAACTTTTACTGGATTTCCACTTACTTTATCAAATCTCATCTCCACCACACAGGACAAGTTTGCATCTGTTATAGTTTTGGAGAAAATTGTGGTCATTTCATTTTTGCGCGAATGTGTTCAGATTCCTTTTATATTGCATTTGGCACATGGTGACGATTATCTTGAGAGTGCAAAGTATCCAAATGAAACTTTTACTGGATTTCCACTTACTTTATCAAATCTCATCTCCACCACACAGGACAAGTTTGCATCTGTTATAGTTTTGGAGAAAATTGTGGTCATTTCATTTTTGCGCGAATGTGTTCAGATTCCTTTTATATTGCATTTGGCACATGGTGACGATTATCTCGAGAGTGCAAAGTAGCCAAATGAAACTTTTACTGGATTTCCACTTACTTTATCAAATCTCATCTCCACCACACAGGACAAGTTTGCATCTGTTATAGTTTTGGAGAAAATTGTGGTCATTTCATTTTTGCGCGAATGTGTTCAGATTCCTTTTATATTGCATTTGGCACATGGTGACGATTATCTCGAGAGTGCAAAGTAGCCAAATGAAACTTTTACTGGATTTCCACTTACTTTATCAAATCTCATCTCCACCACACAGGACAAGTTTGCATCTGTTATAGTTTTGGAGAAAATTGTGGTCATTTCATTTTTGCGCGAATGTGTTCAGATTCCTTTTATATTGCATTTGGCACATGGTGACGATTATCTCGAGAGTGCAAAGTAGCCAAATGAAACTTTTACTGGATTTCCACTTACTTTATCAAATCTCATCTCCACCACACAGGACAAGTTTGCATCTGTTATAGTTTTGGAGAAAATTGTGGTCATTTCATTTTTGCGCGAATGTGTTCAGATTCCTTTTATATTGCATTTGGCACATGGTGACGATTATCTCGAGAGTGCAAAGTAGCCAAATGAAACTTTTACTGGATTTCCACTTACTTTATCAAATCTGATCTCCACCACACAGGACAAGTTTGCATTTGTTATAGTTTTGGAGAAAATTGTGGTAATTTCATTTTTGCGCGAATGTGTTCAGATTCCTTTTATATTGCATTTGGCACATGGTGACGATTATCTCGAGAGTGCAAAGTAGCCAAATGAAACTTTTACTGGATTTCCACTTACTTTATCAAATCTCATCTCCACCACACAGGACAAGTTTGCATCTGTTATAGTTTTGGAGAAAATTGTGGTCATTTCATTTTTGCGCGAATGTGTTCAGATTCCTTTTATATTGCATTTGGCACATGGTGACGATTATCTCGAGAGTGCAAAGTAGCCAAATGAAACTTTTACTGTTTTTTTTACTTACTTTATCAAATCTCATCTCCACCACACAGGACAAGTTTGCATCTGTTATAGTTTTGGAGAAAATTGTGGTCATTTCATTTTTGCGCGAATGTGTTCAGATTCCTTTTATATTGCATTTGGCACATGGTGACGATTTTCTCGAGAGTGCAAAGTAGCCAAATGAAACTTTTACTGGATTTCCACTTACTTTATCAAATCTCATCTCCACCACACAGGACAAGTTTGCATCTGTTATAGTTTTGGAGAAAATTGTGGTCATTTTATTTTTGCGCGAATGTGTTCAGATTCCTTTTATATTGCATTTGGCACATGGTGACGATTATCTCGAGAGTGCAAAGTAGCCAAATGAAACTTTTACTGGATTTCCACTTACTTTATCAAATCTCATCTCCACCACACAGGACAAGTTTGCATCTGTTATAGTTTTGGAGAAAATTGTGGTCATTTTATTTTTGCGCGAATGTGTTCAGATTCCTTTTATATTGCATTTGGCACATGGTGACGATTATCTCGAGAGTGCAAAGTAGCCAAATGAAACTTTTACTGGATTTCCACTTACTTTATCAAATCTCATCTCCACCACACAGGACAAGTTTGCATCTGTTATAGTTTTGGAGATAATTGTGGTCATTTCATTTATGCGCGAATGTGTTCAGATTGCTATTATATTGCATTTGGCACATGGTGACGATTATCTAGAGAGTGCAAAGTAGCCAAATGAAACTTTTACTGGATTTCCACTTACTTTATCAAATCTCATCTCCACCACACAGGACAAGTTTGCATCTGTTATAGTTTTGGAGAAAATTGTGGTCATTTCATTTTTGCGCGAATGTGTTCAGATTCCTTTTATCTGGCATTTGGCACATGGTGACGATTATCTCGAGAGTGCAAAGTAGCCAATTGAAACTTTTACTAAATTTTCACTTACTTTATCAAATCTCATTTCCACCACACAGGACAAGTTTGCATCTGTTATAGTTTTGGAGAAAATTGTGGTCATTTCATTTTTGCGCGAATGTGTTCAGATTCCTCTTATATTGCATTTGGCACATGGTGACGATTATCTCGAGAGTGCAAAGTAGCCAAATGAAACTTTTACTGGATTTCCACTTACTTTATCAATTCTCATCTCCACCACACAGGACAAGTTTGCATCTGTTATAGTTTTGGAGAAAATTGTGGTCATTTCATTTTTGCGCGAATGTGTTCAGATTCCTTTTATATTGCATTTGGCACATGGTGACGATTATCTCGAGAGTGCAAAGTATCCAAATGAAACTTTTACTGGATTTCCACTTACTTTATCAAATCTCATCTCCACCACACAGGACAAGTTTGCATCTGTTATAGTTTTGGAGAAAATTGTGGTCATTTCATTTTTGCGCGAATGTGTTCAGATTCCTTTTATATTGCATTTGGCACATGGTGACGATTATCTCGAGAGTGCAAAGTAGCCAAATAAAACTTTTACTGGATTTCCACTTACTTTATCAAATCTCATCTCCACCACACAGGACAAGTTTGCATCTGTTATAGTTTTGGAGAAAATTGTGGTCATTTCATTTTTGCGCGAATGTGTTCAGATTCCTTTTATATTGCATTTGGCACATGGTGACGATTATCTCGAGAGTGCAAAGTAGCCAAATGAAACTTTTACTGGATTTCCACTTACTTTATCAAATCTCATCTCCACTACACAGGACAAGTTTGCATCTGTTATAGTTTTGGAGAAAATTGTGGTCATTTCATTTTTGCGCGAATGTGTTCAGATTCCTTTTATATTGCATTTGGCACATGGTGACGATTATCTCGAGAGTGCAAAGTAGCCAAATGAAACTTTTACTGTTTTTTTTACTTACTTTATCAAATCTCATCTCCACCACACAGGACAAGTTTGCATCTGTTATAGTTTTGGAGAAAATTGTGGTCATTTCATTTTTGCGCGAATGTGTTCAGATTCCTTTTATATTGCATTTGGCACATGGTGACGATTTTCTCGAGAGTGCAAAGTAGCCAAATGAAACTTTTACTGGATTTCCACTTACTTTATCAAATCTCATCTCCACCACACAGGACAAGTTTGCATCTGTTATAGTTTTGGAGAAAATTGTGGTCATTTTATTTTTGCGCGAATGTGTTCAGATTCCTTTTATATTGCATTTGGCACATGGTGACGATTATCTCGAGAGTGCAAAGTAGCCAAATGAAACTTTTACTGGATTTCCACTTACTTTATCAAATCTCATCTCCACCACACAGGACAAGTTTGCATCTGTTATAGTTTTGGAGAAAATTGTGGTCATTTTATTTTTGCGCGAATGTGTTCAGATTCCTTTTATATTGCATTTGGCACATGGTGACGATTATCTCGAGAGTGCAAAGTAGCCAAATGAAACTTTTACTGGATTTCCACTTACTTTATCAAATCTCATCTCCACCACACAGGACAAGTTTGCATCTGTTATAGTTTTGGAGATAATTGTGGTCATTTCATTTATGCGCGAATGTGTTCAGATTGCTATTATATTGCATTTGGCACATGGTGACGATTATCTCGAGAGTGCAAAGTAGCCAATTGAAACTTTTACTAAATTTCCACTTACTTTATCAAATCTCATTTCCACCACACAGGACAAGTTTGCATCTGTTATAGTTTTGGAGAAAATTGTGGTCATTTCATTTTTGCGCGAATGTGTTCAGATTCCTTTTATATTGCATTTGGCACATGGTGACGATTATCTCGAGAGTGCAAAGTAGCCAAATGAAACTTTTACTGGATTTCCACTTACTTTATCAAATCTCATCTCCACCACACAGGACAAGTTTGCATCTGTTATAGTTTTGGAGAAAATTGTGGTCATTTCATTTTTGCGCGAATGTGTTCAGATTCCTTTTATATTGCATTTGGCACATGGTGACGATTATCTCGAGAGTGCAAAGTATCCAAATGAAACTTTTACTGGATTTCCACTTACTTTATCAAATCTCATCTCCACCACACAGGACAAGTTTGCATCTGTTATAGTTTTGGAGAAAATTGTGGTCATTTCATTTTTGCGCGAATGTGTTCAGATTCCTTTTATATTGCATTTGGCACATGGTGACGATTATCTCGAGAGTGCAAAGTAGCCAAATGAAACTTTTACTGGATTTCCACTTACTTTATCAAATCTCATCTCCACCACACAGGACAAGTTTGCATCTGTTATAGTTTTGGAGAAAATTGTGGTCATTTCATTTTTGCGCGAATGTGTTCAGATTCCTTTTATATTGCATTTGGCACATGGTGACGATTATCTCGAGAGTGCAAAGTAGCCAAATGAAACTTTTACTGGATTTCCACTTTATCAAATCTCATCTCCACCACACAGGACAAGTTTGCATCTGTTATAGTTTTGGAGAAAATTGTGGTCATTTCATTTTTGCGCGAATGTGTTCAGATTCCTTTTATATTGCATTTGGCACATGGTGGCGATTATCTCGAGAGTGCAAAGTAGCCAAATGAAACTTTTACTGGATTTCCACTTACTTTATCAAATCTCATCTCCACCACACAGGACAAGTTTGCATCTGTTATAGTTTTGGAGAAAATTGTGGTCATTTCATTTTTGCGCGAATGTGTTCAGATTCCTTTTATATTGCATTTGGCACATGGTGACGATTATCTCGAGAGTGCAAAGTAGCCAAATGAAACTTTTACTGGATTTCCACTTACTTTATCAAATCTGATCTCCACCACACAGGACAAGTTTGCATTTGTTATAGTTTTGGAGAAAATTGTGGTAATTTCATTTTTGCGCGAATGTGTTCAGATTCCTTTTATATTGCATTTGGCACATGGTGACGATTATCTCGAGAGTGCAAAGTAGCCAAATGAAACTTTTACTGGATTTCCACTTACTTTATCAAATCTCATCTCCACCACACAGGACAAGTTTGCATCTGTTATAGTTTTGGAGAAAATTGTGGTCATTTCATTTTTGCGCGAATGTGTTCAGATTCCTTTTATATTGCATTTGGCACATGGTGACGATTATCTCGAGAGTGCAAAGTAGCCAAATGAAACTTTTACTGTTTTTTTTACTTACTTTCTCAAATCTCATCTCCACCACACAGGACAAGTTTGCATCTGTTATAGTTTTGGAGAAAATTGTGGTCATTTCATTTTTGCGCGAATGTGTTCAGATTCCTTTTATATTGCATTTGGCACATGGTGACGATTTTCTCGAGAGTGCAAAGTAGCCAAATGAAACTTTTACTGGATTTCCACTTACTTTATCAAATCTCATCTCCACCACACAGGACAAGTTTGCATCTGTTATAGTTTTGGAGAAAATTGTGGTCATTTTATTTTTGCGCGAATGTGTTCAGATTCCTTTTATATTGCATTTGGCACATGGTGACGATTATCTCGAGAGTGCAAAGTAGCCAAATGAAACTTTTACTGGATTTCCACTTACTTTATCAAATCTCATCTCCACCACACAGGACAAGTTTGCATCTGTTATAGTTTTGGAGAAAATTGTGGTCATTTTATTTTTGCGCGAATGTGTTCAGATTCCTTTTATATTGCATTTGGCACATGGTGACGATTATCTCGAGAGTGCAAAGTAGCCAAATGAAACTTTTACTGGATTTCCACTTACTTTATCAAATCTCATCTCCACCACACAGGACAAGTTTGCATCTGTTATAGTTTTGGAGATAATTGTGGTCATTTCATTTATGCGCGAATGTGTTCAGATTGCTATTATATTGCATTTGGCACATGGTGACGATTATCTCGAGAGTGCAAAGTAGCCAAATGAAACTTTTACTGGATTTCCACTTACTTTATCAAATCTCATCTCCACCACACAGGACAAGTTTGCATCTGTTATAGTTTTGGAGAAAATTGTGGTCATTTCATTTTTGCGCGAATGTGTTCAGATTCCTTTTATCTGGCATTTGGCACATGGTGACGATTATCTCGAGAGTGCAAAGTAGCCAATTGAAACTTTTACAAAATTTCCACTTACTTTATCAAATCTCATTTCCACCACACAGGACAAGTTTGCATCTGTTATAGTTTTGGAGAAAATTGTGGTCATTTCATTTTTGCGCGAATGTGTTCAGATTCCTTTTATATTGCATTTGGCACATGGTGACGATTATCTCGAGAGTGCAAAGTAGCCAAATGAAACTTTTACTGGATTTCCACTTACTTTATCAAATCTCATCTCCACCACACAGGACAAGTTTGCATCTGTTATAGTTTTGGAGAAAATAGTGGTCATTTCATTTTTGCGCGAATGTGTTCAGATTCCTTTTTTATTGCATTTGGCACATGGTGACGATTATCTCGAGAGTGCAAAGTAGCCAAATGAAACTTTTACTGGATTTCCACTTACTTTATCAAATCTCATCTCCACCACACAGGACAAGTTTGCATCTGTTATAGTTTTGGAGAAAATTGTGGTCATTTCATTTTTGCGCGAATGTGTTCAGATTCCTTTTATATTGCATTTGGCACATGGTGACGATTATCTCGAGAGTGCAAAGTAGCCAAATGAAACTTTTACTGGATTTCCACTTTATCAAATCTCATCTCCACCACACAGGACAAGTTTGCATCTGTTATAGTTTTGGAGAAAATTGTTGTCATTTCATTTTTGCGCGAATGTGTTCAGATTCCTTTTATATTGCATTTGGCACATGGTGATGATTATCTCGAGAGTGCAAAGTAGCCAAATGAAACTTTTACTGGATTTCCACTTACTTTATCAAATCTCATCTCCACCACACAGGACAAGTTTGCATCTGTTATAGTTTTGGAGAAAATTGTGGTCATTTCATTTTTGCGCGAATGTGTTCAGATTCCTTTTATATTGCATTTGGCACATGGTGACGATTATCTCGAGAGTGCAAAGTAGCCAAATGAAACTTTTACTGGATTTCCACTTACTTTATCAAATCTCATCTCCACCACACAGGACAAGTTTGCATCTGTTATAGTTTTGGAGAAAATTGTGGTTATTTCATTTTTGCGCGAATGTGTTCAGATTCCTTTTATATTGCATTTGGCACATGGTGACGATTATCTCGAGAGTGCAAAGTAGCCAAATGAAACTTTTACTGGATTTCCACTTACTTTATCAAATTTCATCTCCACCACACAGGACAAGTTTGCATCTGTTATAGTTTTGGAGAAAATTGTGGTCATTTCATTTTTGCGCGAATGTGTTCAGATTCATTTTATATTGCATTTGGCACATGGTGACGATTATCTCGAGAGTGCACAGTAGCCAAATGAAACTTTTACTGGATTTCCACTTTATCAAATCTCATCTCCACCACACAGGACAAGTTTGCATCTGTTATAGTTTTGGAGAAAATTGTGGTCATTTCATTTTTGCGCGAATGTGTTCAGATTCCTTTTATATTGCATTTGGCACATGGTGACGATTATCTCGAGAGTGCAAAGTAGCCAAATGAAACTTTTACTGGATTTCCACTTACTTTATCAAATCTCATCTCCACCACACAGGACAAGTTTGCATCTGTTATAGTTTTGGAGAAAATTGTGGTCATTTCATTTTTGCGCTAATGTGTTCAGATTCCTTTTATATTGCATTTGGCACATGGTGACGATTATCTCGAGAGTGCAAAGTAGCCAAATGAAACTTTTACTGGATTTCCACTTACTTTATCAAATCTCATCTCCACCACACAGGACAAGTTTGCATCTGTTATAGTTTTGGAGAAAATTGTGGTTATTTCATTTTTGCGCGAATGTGTTCAGATTCCTTTTATATTGCATTTGGCACATGGTGACGATTATCTCGAGAGTGCAAAGTAGCCAAATGAAACTTTTACTGGATTTCCACTTACTTTATCAAATCTCATCTCCACCACACAGGACAAGTTTGCATCTGTTATAGTTTTGGAGAAAATTGTGGTCATTTCATTTTTGCGCGAATGTGTTCAGATTCCTTTTATATTGCATTTGGCACATGGTGACGATTATCTCGAGAGTGCAAAGTAGCCAAATGAAACTTTTACTGGATTTCCACTTTATCAAATCTCATCTCCACCACACAGGACAAGTTTGCATCTGTTATAGTTTTGGAGAAAATTGTTGTCATTTCATTTTTGCGCGAATGTGTTCAGATTCCTTTTATATTGCATTTGGCACATGGTGATGATTATCTCGAGAGTGCAAAGTAGCCAAATGAAACTTTTACTGGATTTCCACTTACTTTATCAAATCTCATCTCCACCACACAGGACAAGTTTGCATCTGTTATAGTTTTGGAGAAAATTGTGGTCATTTCATTTTTGCGCGAATGTGTTCAGATTCCTTTTATATTGCATTTGGCACATGGTGACGATTATCTCGAGAGTGCAAAGTAGCCAAATGAAACTTTTACTGGATTTCCACTTACTTTATCAAATCTCATCTCCACCACACAGGACAAGTTTGCATCTGTTATAGTTTTGGAGAAAATTGTGGTTATTTCATTTTTGCGCGAATGTGTTCAGATTCCTTTTATATTGCATTTGGCACATGGTGACGATTATCTCGAGAGTGCAAAGTAGCCAAATGAAACTTTTACTGGATTTCCACTTACTTTATCAAATTTCATCTCCACCACACAGGACAAGTTTGCATCTGTTATAGTTTTGGAGAAAATTGTGGTCATTTCATTTTTGCGCGAATGTGTTCAGATTCCTTTTATATTGCATTTGGCACATGGTGACGATTATCTCGAGAGTGCAAAGTAGCCAAATGAAACTTTTACTGGATTTCCACTTACTTTATCAAATCTCATCTCCACCACACAGGACAAGTTTGCATCTGTTATAGTTTTGGAGAAAATTGTGGTCATTTCATTTTTGCGCGAATGTGTTCAGATTCCTTTTATATTGCATTTGGCACATGGTGACGATTATCTCGAGAGTGCAAAGTAGCCAAATGAAACTTTTACTGGATTTCCACTTTATCAAATCTCATCTCCACCACACAGGACAAGTTTGCATCTGTTATAGTTTTGGAGAAAATTGTTGTCATTTCATTTTTGCGCGAATGTGTTCAGATTCCTTTTATATTGCATTTGGCACATGGTGATGATTATCTCGAGAGTGCAAAGTAGCCAAATGAAACTTTTACTGGATTTCCACTTACTTTATCAAATCTCATCTCCACCACACAGGACAAGTTTGCATCTGTTATAGTTTTGGAGAAAATTGTGGTCATTTCATTTTTGCGCGAATGTGTTCAGATTCCTTTTATATTGCATTTGGCACATGGTGACGATTATCTCGAGAGTGCAAAGTAGCCAAATGAAACTTTTACTGGATTTCCACTTACTTTATCAAATCTCATCTCCACCACACAGGACAAGTTTGCATCTGTTATAGTTTTGGAGAAAATTGTGGTTATTTCATTTTTGCGCGAATGTGTTCAGATTCCTTTTATATTGCATTTGGCACATGGTGACGATTATCTCGAGAGTGCAAAGTAGCCAAATGAAACTTTTACTGGATTTCCACTTACTTTATCAAATTTCATCTCCACCACACAGGACAAGTTTGCATCTGTTATAGTTTTGGAGAAAATTGTGGTCATTTCATTTTTGCGCGAATGTGTTCAGATTCATTTTATATTGCATTTGGCACATGGTGACGATTATCTCGAGAGTGCACAGTAGCCAAATGAAACTTTTACTGGATTTCCACTTTATCAAATCTCATCTCCACCACACAGGACAAGTTTGCATCTGTTATAGTTTTGGAGAAAATTGTGGTCATTTCATTTTTGCGCGAATGTGTTCAGATTCCTTTTATATTGCATTTGGCACATGGTGACGATTATCTCGAGAGTGCAAAGTAGCCAAATGAAACTTTTACTGGATTTCCACTTTATCAAATCTCATCTCCACCACACAGGACAAGTTTGCATCTGTTATAGTTTTGGAGAAAATTGTTGTCATTTCATTTTTGCGCGAATGTGTTCAGATTCCTTTTATATTGCATTTGGCACATGGTGATGATTATCTCGAGAGTGCAAAGTAGCCAAATGAAACTTTTACTGGATTTCCACTTACTTTATCAAATCTCATCTCCACCACACAGGACAAGTTTGCATCTGTTATAGTTTTGGAGAAAATTGTGGTCATTTCATTTTTGCGCGAATGTGTTCAGATTCCTTTTATATTGCATTTGGCACATGGTGACGATTATCTCGAGAGTGCAAAGTAGCCAAATGAAACTTTTACTGGATTTCCACTTACTTTATCAAATCTCATCTCCACCACACAGGACAAGTTTGCATCTGTTATAGTTTTGGAGAAAATTGTGGTTATTTCATTTTTGCGCGAATGTGTTCAGATTCCTTTTATATTGCATTTGGCACATGGTGACGATTATCTCGAGAGTGCAAAGTAGCCAAATGAAACTTTTACTGGATTTCCACTTACTTTATCAAATTTCATCTCCACCACACAGGACAAGTTTGCATCTGTTATAGTTTTGGAGAAAATTGTGGTCATTTCATTTTTGCGCGAATGTGTTCAGATTCATTTTATATTGCATTTGGCACATGGTGACGATTATCTCGAGAGTGCACAGTAGCCAAATGAAACTTTTACTGGATTTCCACTTTATCAAATCTCATCTCCACCACACAGGACAAGTTTGCATCTGTTATAGTTTTGGAGAAAATTGTGGTCATTTCATTTTTGCGCGAATGTGTTCAGATTCCTTTTATATTGCATTTGGCACATGGTGACGATTATCTCGAGAGTGCAAAGTAGCCAAATGAAACTTTTACTGGATTTCCACTTACTTTATCAAATCTCATCTCCACCACACAGGACAAGTTTGCATCTGTTATAGTTTTGGAGAAAATTGTGGTCATTTCATTTTTGCGCTAATGTGTTCAGATTCCTTTTATATTGCATTTGGCACATGGTGACGATTATCTCGAGAGTGCAAAGTAGCCAAATGAAACTTTTACTGGATTTCCACTTACTTTATCAAATCTCATCTCCACCACACAGGACAAGTTTGCATCTGTTATAGTTTTGGAGAAAATTGTGGTTATTTCATTTTTGCGCGAATGTGTTCAGATTCCTTTTATATTGCATTTGGCACATGGTGACGATTATCTCGAGAGTGCAAAGTAGCCAAATGAAACTTTTACTGGATTTCCACTTACTTTATCAAATCTCATCTCCACCACACAGGACAAGTTTGCATCTGTTATAGTTTTGGAGAAAATTGTGGTCATTTCATTTTTGCGCGAATGTGTTCAGATTCCTTTTATATTGCATTTGGCACATGGTGACGATTATCTCGAGAGTGCAAAGTAGCCAAATGAAACTTTTACTGGATTTCCACTTTATCAAATCTCATCTCCACCACACAGGACAAGTTTGCATCTGTTATAGTTTTGGAGAAAATTGTTGTCATTTCATTTTTGCGCGAATGTGTTCAGATTCCTTTTATATTGCATTTGGCACATGGTGATGATTATCTCGAGAGTGCAAAGTAGCCAAATGAAACTTTTACTGGATTTCCACTTACTTTATCAAATCTCATCTCCACCACACAGGACAAGTTTGCATCTGTTATAGTTTTGGAGAAAATTGTGGTCATTTCATTTTTGCGCGAATGTGTTCAGATTCCTTTTATATTGCATTTGGCACATGGTGACGATTATCTCGAGAGTGCAAAGTAGCCAAATGAAACTTTTACTGGATTTCCACTTACTTTATCAAATCTCATCTCCACCACACAGGACAAGTTTGCATCTGTTATAGTTTTGGAGAAAATTGTGGTCATTTCATTTTTGCGCGAATGTGTTCAGATTCCTTTTATATTGCATTTGGCACATGGTGACGATTATCTCGAGAGTGCAAAGTAGCCAAATGAAACTTTTACTGGATTTCCACTTTATCAAATCTCATCTCCACCACACAGGACAAGTTTGCATCTGTTATAGTTTTGGAGAAAATTGTTGTCATTTCATTTTTGCGCGAATGTGTTCAGATTCCTTTTATATTGCATTTGGCACATGGTGATGATTATCTCGAGAGTGCAAAGTAGCCAAATGAAACTTTTACTGGATTTCCACTTACTTTATCAAATCTCATCTCCACCACACAGGACAAGTTTGCATCTGTTATAGTTTTGGAGAAAATTGTGGTCATTTCATTTTTGCGCGAATGTGTTCAGATTCCTTTTATATTGCATTTGGCACATGGTGACGATTATCTCGAGAGTGCAAAGTAGCCAAATGAAACTTTTACTGGATTTCCACTTACTTTATCAAATCTCATCTCCACCACACAGGACAAGTTTGCATCTGTTATAGTTTTGGAGAAAATTGTGGTTATTTCATTTTTGCGCGAATGTGTTCAGATTCCTTTTATATTGCATTTGGCACATGGTGACGATTATCTCGAGAGTGCAAAGTAGCCAAATGAAACTTTTACTGGATTTCCACTTACTTTATCAAATTTCATCTCCACCACACAGGACAAGTTTGCATCTGTTATAGTTTTGGAGAAAATTGTGGTCATTTCATTTTTGCGCGAATGTGTTCAGATTCCTTTTATATTGCATTTGGCACATGGTGACGATTATCTCGAGAGTGCAAAGTAGCCAAATGAAACTTTTACTGGATTTCCACTTACTTTATCAAATCTCATCTCCACCACACAGGACAAGTTTGCATCTGTTATAGTTTTGGAGAAAATTGTGGTCATTTCATTTTTGCGCGAATGTGTTCAGATTCCTTTTTTATTGCATTTGGCACATGGTGACGATTATCTCGAGAGTGCAAAGTAGCCAAATGAAACTTTTACTGGATTTCCACTTACTTTATCAAATCTCATCTCCACCACACAGGACAAGTTTGCATCTGTTATAGTTTTGGAGAAAATTGTGGTCATTTCATTTTTGCGCGAATGTGTTCAGATTCCTTTTATATTGCATTTGGCACATGGTGACGATTATCTCGAGAGTGCAAAGTAGCCAAATGAAACTTTTACTGGATTTCCACTTTATCAAATCTCATCTCCACCACACAGGACAAGTTTGCATCTGTTATAGTTTTGGAGAAAATTGTTGTCATTTCATTTTTGCGCGAATGTGTTCAGATTCCTTTTATATTGCATTTGGCACATGGTGATGATTATCTCGAGAGTGCAAAGTAGCCAAATGAAACTTTTACTGGATTTCCACTTACTTTATCAAATCTCATCTCCACCACACAGGACAAGTTTGCATCTGTTATAGTTTTGGAGAAAATTGTGGTCATTTCATTTTTGCGCGAATGTGTTCAGATTCCTTTTATATTGCATTTGGCACATGGTGACGATTATCTCGAGAGTGCAAAGTAGCCAAATGAAACTTTTACTGGATTTCCACTTACTTTATCAAATCTCATCTCCACCACACAGGACAAGTTTGCATCTGTTATAGTTTTGGAGAAAATTGTGGTCATTTCATTTTTGCGCTAATGTGTTCAGATTCCTTTTATATTGCATTTGGCACATGGTGACGATTATCTCGAGAGTGCAAAGTAGCCAAATGAAACTTTTACTGGATTTCCACTTACTTTATCAAATCTCATCTCCACCACACAGGACAAGTTTGCATCTGTTATAGTTTTGGAGAAAATTGTGGTTATTTCATTTTTGCGCGAATGTGTTCAGATTCCTTTTATATTGCATTTGGCACATGGTGACGATTATCTCGAGAGTGCAAAGTAGCCAAATGAAACTTTTACTGGATTTCCACTTACTTTATCAAATCTCATCTCCACCACACAGGACAAGTTTGCATCTGTTATAGTTTTGGAGAAAATTGTGGTCATTTCATTTTTGCGCGAATGTGTTCAGATTCCTTTTATATTGCATTTGGCACATGGTGACGATTATCTCGAGAGTGCAAAGTAGCCAAATGAAACTTTTACTGGATTTCCACTTACTTTATCAAATCTCATCTCCACCACACAGGACAAGTTTGCATCTGTTATAGTTTTGGAGAAAATTGTGGTCATTTCATTTTTGCGCGAATGTGTTCAGATTCCTTTTATATTGCATTTGGCACATGGTGACGATTATCTCGAGAGTGCAAAGTAGCCAAATGAAACTTTTACTGGATTTCCACTTACTTTATCAAATCTCATCTCCACCACACAGGACAAGTTTGCATCTGTTATAGTTTTGGAGAAAATTGTGGTCATTTCATTTTTGCGCGAATGTGTTCAGATTCCTTTTATATTGCATTTGGCACATGGTGACGATTATCTCGAGAGTGCAAAGTAGCCAAATGAAACTTTTACTGGATTTCCACTTACTTTATCAAATCTCATCTCCACCACACAGGACAAGTTTGCATCTGTTATAGTTTTGGAGAAAATTGTGGTCATTTCATTTTTGCGCGAATGTGTTCAGATTCCTTTTATATTGCATTTGGCACATGGTGACGATTATCTCGAGAGTGCAAAGTAGCCAAATGAAACTTTTACTGGTTTTTTTACTTACTTTATCAAATCTCATCTGCACCACACAGGACAAGTTTGCATCTGTTATAGTTTTGGAGAAAATTGTGGTCATTTCATTTTTGCGCGAATGTGTTCAGATTCCTTTTATATTGCATTTGGCACATGGTGACGATTTTCTCGAGAGTGCAAAGTAGCCAAATGAAACTTTTACTGGATTTCCACTTACTTTATCAAATCTCATCTCCACCACACAGGACAAGTTTGCATCTGTTATAGTTTTGGAGAAAATTGTGGTCATTTCATTTTTGCGCGAATGTGTTCAGATTCCTTTTATATTGCATTTGGCACATGGTGACGATTATCTCGAGAGTGCAAAGTAGCCAAATGAAACTTTTACTGGATTTTTACTTACTTTATCAAATCTCATCTCCACCACACAGGACAAGTTTGCATCTGTTATAGTTTTGGAGAAAATTGTGGTCATTTCATTTTTGCGCGAATGTGTTCAAATTCCTTTTATATTGCATTTGGCACATGGTGACTATTATCTCGAGAGTGCAAAGTAGCCAAATGAAACTTTTACTGGATTTCCACTTACTTTATCAAATCTCATCTCCACCACACAGGACAAGTTTGCAACTGTTATAGTTTTGGAGAAAATTGTGGTCATTTCATTTTTGCGCGAATGTGTTCAGATTCATTTTATATTGCATTTGGCACATGGTGACGATTATCTCGAGAGTGCAAAGTAGCCAAATGAAACTTTTACTGGATTTCCACTTACTTTATCAAATCTCATCTCCACCACACAGGACAAGTTTGCATCTGTTATAGTTTTGGAGAAAATTGTGGTCATTTCATTTTTGCGCGAATGTGTTCAGATTCCTTTTATATTGCATTTGGCACATGGTGACGATTATCTCGAGAGTGCAAAGTAGCCAAATGAAACTTTTACTGGATTTCCACTTACTTTATCAAATCTCATCTCCACCACACAGGACAAGTTTGCATCTGTTATAGTTTTGGAGAAAATTGTGGTCATTTCATTTTTGCGCAAATGTGTTCAGATTCCTTTTATATTGCATTTGGCACATGGTGACGATTATCTCGAGAGTGCAAAGTAGCCAAATGAAACTTTTACTGGATTTCCACTTACTTTATCAAATCTCATCTCCACCACACAGGACAAGTTTGCATCTGTTATAGTTTTGGAGAAAATTGTGGTCATTTCATTTTTGCGCGAATGTGTTCAGATTCCTTTTATATTGCATTTGGCACATGGTGACGATTATCTCGAGAGTGCAAAGTAGCCAAAGGAAACTTTTACTGGATTTCCACTTACTTTATCAAATCTCATCTCCACCACACAGGACAAGTTTGCAACTGTTATAGTTTTGGAGAAAATTGTGGTCATTTCATTTCTGCGCGAATGTGTTCAGATTCCTTTTATATTGCATTTGGCACATGGTGACGATTATCTCGAGAGTGCAAAGTAGCCAAATGAAACATTTACTGGATTTCCACTTACTTTATCAAATCTCATCTCCACCACACAGGACAAGTTTGCATCTGTTATAGTTTTGGAGAAAATTGTGGTCATTTCATTTTTGCGCGAATGTTTTCAGATTCCTTTTATATTGCATTTGGCACATGGTGACGATTATCTCGAGAGTGCAAAGTAGCCAAATGAAACTTTTACTGGATTTCCACTTACTTTATCAAATCTCATCTCCACCACACAGGACAAGTTTGCATCTGTTATAGTTTTGGAGATAATTGTGGTCATTTCATTTATGCGCGAATGTGTTCAGATTGCTATTATATTGCATTTGGCACATGGTGACGATTATCTCGAGAGTGCAAAGTAGCCAAATGAAACTTTTACTGGATTTCCACTTACTTTATCAAATCTCATCTCCACCACACAGGACAAGTTTGCATCTGTTATAGTTTTGGAGAAAATTGTGGTCATTTCATTTTTGCGCGAATGTGTTCAGATTCCTTTTATCTGGCATTTGGCACACGGTGACGATTATCTCTAGAGTGCAAAGTAGCCAAATGAAACTTTTACTGGATTTCCACTTACTTTATCAAATCTCATCTCCACCACACAGGACAAGTTTGCATCTGTTATAGTTTTGGAGAAAATTGTGGTCATTTCATTTTTGCGCGAATGTGTTCAGATTCCTTTTATATTGCATTTGGCACATGGTGACGATTATCTCGAGAGTGCAAAGTAGCCAAATGAAACTTTTACTGGATTTCCACTTACTTTATCAAATCTCATCTCCACCACACAGGACAAGTTTGCATCTGTTATAGTTTTGGAGAAAATTGTGGTCATTTCATTTTTGCGCGAATGTGTTCAGATTCCTTTTATATTGCATTTGGCACATGGTGACGATTATCTCGAGAGTGCAAAGTAGCCAAATGAAACTTTTACTGGATTTCCACTTACTTTATCAAATCTCATCTCCACCACACAGGACAAGTTTGCATCTGTTATAGTTTTGGAGAAAATTGTGGTCATTTCATTTTTGCGCGAATGTGTTCAGATTCCTTTTATATTGCATTTGGCACATGGTGACGATTATCTCGAGAGTGCAAAGTAGCCAAATGAAACTTTTACTGGATTTTTACTTACTTTATCAAATCTCATCTCCACCACACAGGACAAGTTTGCATCTGTTATAGTTTTGGAGAAAATTGTGGTCATTTCATTTTTGCGCGAATGTGTTCAGATTCCTTTTATATTGCATTTGGCACATGGTGATGATTATCTCGAGAGTGCAAAGTAGCCAAATGAAACTTTTACTGGATTTCCACTTACTTTATCAAATCTCATCTTCACCACACAGGACAAGTTTGCATCTGTTATAGTTTTGGAGAAAATTGTGGTCATTTCATTTTTGCGCGAATGTGTTCAGATTCCTTTTATATTGCATTTGGCACATGGTGACGATTATCTCGAGAGTGCAAAGTAGCCAAATGAAACTTTTACTGGATTTCCACTTACTTTATCAAATCTCATCTCCACCACACAGGACAAGTTTGCATCTGTTATAGTTTTGGAGAAAATTGTGGTCATTTCATTTTTGCGCGAATGTGTTCAGATTCCTTTTATATTGCATTTGGCACATGGTGACGATTATCTCGAGAGTGCAAAGTAGCCAAATGAAACTTTTACTGGATTTCCACTTACTTTATCATATCTCATCTCCACCACACAGGACAAGTTTGCATCTGTTATAGTTTTGGAGAAAATTGTGGTCATTTCATTTTTGCGCGAATGTGTTCAGATTCCTTTTATATTGCATTTGGCACATGGTGACGATTATCTCGAGAGTGCAAAGTATCCAAATGAAACTTTTACTGGATTTCCACTTACTTTATCAAATCTCATCTCCACCACACAGGACAAGTTTGCATCTGTTATAGTTTTGGAGAAAATTGTGGTCATTTCATTTTTGCGCGAATGTGTTCAGATTCCTTTTATATTGCATTTGGCACATGGTGACGATTATCTCGAGAGTGCAAAGTAGCCAAATGAAACTTTTACTGGATTTCCACTTACTTTATCAAATCTCATCTCCACCACACAGGACAAGTTTGCATCTGTTATAGTTTTGGAGAAAATTGTGGTCATTTCATTTTTGCGCGAATGTGTTCAGATTCCTTTTATATTGCATTTGGCACATGGTGACGATTATCTCGAGAGTGCAAAGTAGCCAAATGAAACTTTTACTGGATTTCCACTTACTTTATCAAATCTCATCTCCACCACACAGGACAAGTTTGCATCTGTTATAGTTTTGGAGAAAATTGTGGTCATTTCATTTTTGCGCGAATGTGTTCAGATTCCTTTTATATTGCATTTGGCACATGGTGACGATTATCTCGAGAGTGCAAAGTAGCCAAATGAAACTTTTACTGGATTTCCACTTACTTTATCAAATCTCATCTCCACCACACAGGACAAGTTTGCATCTGTTATAGTTTTGGAGAAAATTGTGGTCATTTCATTTTTGCGCGAATGTGTTCAGATTCCTTTTATATTGCATTTGGCACATGGTGACGATTATCTCGAGAGTGCAAAGTAGCCAAATGAAACTTTTACTGGATTTTTACTTACTTTATCAAATCTCATCTCCACCACACAGGACAAGTTTGCATCTGTTATAGTTTTGGAGAAAATTGTGGTCATTTCATTTTTGCGCGAATGTGTTCAGATTCCTTTTATATTGCATTTGGCACATGGTGATGATTATCTCGAGAGTGCAAAGTAGCCAAATGAAACTTTTACTGGATTTCAACTTACTTTATCAAATCTCATCTTCACCACACAGGACAAGTTTGCATCTGTTATAGTTTTGGAGAAAATTGTGGTCATTTCATTTTTGCGCGAATGTGTTCAGATTCCTTTTATATTGCATTTGGCACATGGTGACGATTATCTCGAGAGTGCAAAGTAGCCAAATGAAACTTTTACTGGATTTCCACTTACTTTATCAAATCTCATCTCCACCACACAGGACAAGTTTGCATCTGTTATAGTTTTGGAGAAAATTGTGGTCATTTCATTTTTGCGCGAATGTGTTCAGATTCCTTTTATATTGCATTTGGCACATGGTGACGATTATCTCGAGAGTGCAAAGTAGCCAAATGAAACTTTTACTGGATTTCCACTTACTTTATCATATCTCATCTCCACCACACAGGACAAGTTTGCATCTGTTATAGTTTTGGAGAAAATTGTGGTCATTTCATTTTTGCGCGAATGTGTTCAGATTCCTTTTATATTGCATTTGGCACATGGTGACGATTATCTCGAGAGTGCAAAGTAGCCAAATGAAACTTTTACTGGATTTCCACTTACTTTATCAAATCTCATCTCCACCACACAGGACAAGTTTGCATCTGTTATAGTTTTGGAGAAAATTGTGGTCATTTCATTTTTGCGCGAATGTGTTCAGATTCCTTTTATATTGCATTTGGCACATGGTGACGATTATCTCGAGAGTGCAAAGTAGCCAAATGAAACTTTTACTGGATTTCCACTTACTTTATCAAATCTGATCTCCACCACACAGGACAAGTTTGCATTTGTTATAGTTTTGGAGAAAATTGTGGTAATTTCATTTTTGCGCGAATGTGTTCAGATTCCTTTTATATTGCATTTGGCACATGGTGACGATTATCTCGAGAGTGCAAAGTAGCCAAATGAAACTTTTACTGGATTTCCACTTACTTTATCAAATCTCATCTCCACCACACAGGACAAGTTTGCATCTGTTATAGTTTTGGAGAAAATTGTGGTCATTTCATTTTTGCGCGAATGTGTTCAGATTCCTTTTATATTGCATTTGGCACATGGTGACGATTATCTCGAGAGTGCAAAGTAGCCAAATGAAACTTTTACTGTTTTTTTTACTTACTTTATCAAATCTCATCTCCACCACACAGGACAAGTTTGCATCTGTTATAGTTTTGGAGAAAATTGTGGTCATTTCATTTTTGCGCGAATGTGTTCAGATTCCTTTTATATTGCATTTGGCACATGGTGACGATTTTCTCGAGAGTGCAAAGTAGCCAAATGAAACTTTTACTGGATTTCCACTTACTTTATCAAATCTCATCTCCACCACACAGGACAAGTTTGCATCTGTTATAGTTTTGGAGAAAATTGTGTTCATTTTATTTTTGCGCGAATGTGTTCAGATTCCTTTTATATTGCATTTGGCACATGGTGACGATTATCTCGAGAGTGCAAAGTAGCCAAATGAAACTTTTACTGGATTTCCACTTACTTTATCAAATCTCATCTCCACCACACAGGACAAGTTTGCATCTGTTATAGTTTTGGAGAAAATTGTGGTCATTTTATTTTTGCGCGAATGTGTTCAGATTCCTTTTATATTGCATTTGGCACATGGTGACGATTATCTCGAGAGTGCAAAGTAGCCAAATGAAACTTTTACTGGATTTCCACTTACTTTATCAAATCTCATCTCCACCACACAGGACAAGTTTGCATCTGTTATAGTATTGGAGATAATTGTGGTCATTTCATTTATGCGCGAATGTGTTCAGATTGCTATTATATTGCATTTGGCACATGGTGACGATTATCTCGAGAGTGCAAAGTAGCCAAATGAAACTTTTACTGGATTTCCACTTACTTTATCAAATCTCATCTCCACCACACAGGACAAGTTTGCATCTGTTATAGTTTTGGAGAAAATTGTGGTCATTTCATTTTTGCGCGAATGTGTTCAGATTCCTTTTATATTGCATTTGGCACATGGTGACGATTATCTCGAGAGTGCAAAGTAGCCAAATGAAACTTTTACTGGATTTCCACTTACTTTATCAAATCTCATCTCCACCACACAGGACAAGTTTGCATCTGTTATAGTTTTGGAGAAAATTTTTGTCATTTCATTTTTGCGCGAATGTGTTCAGATTCCTTTTATATTGCATTTGGCACATGGTGACGATTATCTCGAGAGTGCAAAGTAGCCAAATGAAACTTTTACTGGATTTCCACTTACTTTATCAAATCTCATCTCCACCACACAGGACAAGTTTGCATCTGTTATAGTTTTGGAGAAAATTGTGGTCATTTCATTTTTGCGCGAATGTGTTCAGATTCCTTTTATATTGCATTTGGCACATGGTGACGATTATCTCGAGAGTGCAAAGTAGCCAAATGAAACTTTTACTGGATTTCCACTTTATCAAATCTCATCTCCACCACACAGGACAAGTTTGCATCTGTTATAGTTTTGGAGAAAATTGTGGTCATTTCATTTTTGCGCGAATGTGTTCAGATTCCTTTTATATTGCATTTGGCACATGGTGACGATTATCTCGAGAGTGCAAAGTAGCCAAATAAAACTTTTACTGGATTTCCACTTACTTTATCAAATCTCATCTCCACCACACAGGACAAGTTTGCATCTGTTATAGTTTTGGAGAAAATTGTGGTCATTTCATTTTTGCGCGAATGTGTTCAGATTCCTTTTATATTGCATTTGGCACATGGTGACGATTATCTCGAGAGTGCAAAGTAGCCAAATGAAACTTTTACTGGATTTCCACTTACTTTATCAAATCTCATCTCCACCACACAGGACAAGTTTGCATCTGTTATAGTTTTGGAGAAAATTGTGGTCATTTCATTTTTGCGCGAATGTGTTCAGATTCCTTTTATATTGCATTTGGCACATGGTGACGATTATCTCGAGAGTGCAAAGTAGCCAAATGAAACTTTTACTGGATTTCCACTTACTTTATCAAATCTCATCTCCACCACACAGGACAAGTTTGCATCTGTTATAGTTTTGGAGAAAATTGTGGTCATTTCATTTTTGCGCGAATGTGTTCAGATTCCTTTTATATTGCATTTGGCACATGGTGACGATTATCTCGAGAGTGCAAAGTAGCCAAATGAAACTTTTACTGGATTTTTACTTACTTTATCAAATCTCATCTCCACCACACAGGACAAGTTTGCATCTGTTATAGTTTTGGAGAAAATTGTGGTCATTTCATTTTTGCGCGAATGTGTTCAGATTCCTTTTATATTGCATTTGGCACATGGTGATGATTATCTCGAGAGTGCAAAGTAGCCAAATGAAACTTTTACTGGATTTCAACTTACTTTATCAAATCTCATCTTCACCACACAGGACAAGTTTGCATCTGTTATAGTTTTGGAGAAAATTGTGGTCATTTCATTTTTGCGCGAATGTGTTCAGATTCCTTTTATATTGCATTTGGCACATGGTGACGATTATCTCGAGAGTGCAAAGTAGCCAAATGAAACTTTTACTGGATTTCCACTTACTTTATCAAATCTCATCTCCACCACACAGGACAAGTTTGCATCTGTTATAGTTTTGGAGAAAATTGTGGTCATTTCATTTTTGCGCGAATGTGTTCAGATTCCTTTTATATTGCATTTGGCACATGGTGACGATTATCTCGAGAGTGCAAAGTAGCCAAATGAAACTTTTACTGGATTTCCACTTACTTTATCATATCTCATCTCCACCACACAGGACAAGTTTGCATCTGTTATAGTTTTGGAGAAAATTGTGGTCATTTCATTTTTGCGCGAATGTGTTCAGATTCCTTTTATATTGCATTTGGCACATGGTGACGATTATCTCGAGAGTGCAAAGTAGCCAAATGAAACTTTTACTGGATTTCCACTTACTTTATCAAATCTCATCTCCACCACACAGGACAAGTTTGCATCTGTTATAGTTTTGGAGAAAATTGTGGTCATTTCATTTTTGCGCGAATGTGTTCAGATTCCTTTTATATTGCATTTGGCACATGGTGACGATTATCTCGAGAGTGCAAAGTAGCCAAATGAAACTTTTACTGGATTTCCACTTACTTTATCAAATCTGATCTCCACCACACAGGACAAGTTTGCATTTGTTATAGTTTTGGAGAAAATTGTGGTAATTTCATTTTTGCGCGAATGTGTTCAGATTCCTTTTATATTGCATTTGGCACATGGTGACGATTATCTCGAGAGTGCAAAGTAGCCAAATGAAACTTTTACTGGATTTCCACTTACTTTATCAAATCTCATCTCCACCACACAGGACAAGTTTGCATCTGTTATAGTTTTGGAGAAAATTGTGGTCATTTCATTTTTGCGCGAATGTGTTCAGATTCCTTTTATATTGCATTTGGCACATGGTGACGATTATCTCGAGAGTGCAAAGTAGCCAAATGAAACTTTTACTGTTTTTTTTACTTACTTTATCAAATCTCATCTCCACCACACAGGACAAGTTTGCATCTGTTATAGTTTTGGAGAAAATTGTGGTCATTTCATTTTTGCGCGAATGTGTTCAGATTCCTTTTATATTGCATTTGGCACATGGTGACGATTTTCTCGAGAGTGCAAAGTAGCCAAATGAAACTTTTACTGGATTTCCACTTACTTTATCAAATCTCATCTCCACCACACAGGACAAGTTTGCATCTGTTATAGTTTTGGAGAAAATTGTGGTCATTTTATTTTTGCGCGAATGTGTTCAGATTCCTTTTATATTGCATTTGGCACATGGTGACGATTATCTCGAGAGTGCAAAGTAGCCAAATGAAACTTTTACTGGATTTCCACTTACTTTATCAAATCTCATCTCCACCACACAGGACAAGTTTGCATCTGTTATAGTTTTGGAGAAAATTGTGGTCATTTTATTTTTGCGCGAATGTGTTCAGATTCCTTTTATATTGCATTTGGCACATGGTGACGATTATCTCGAGAGTGCAAAGTAGCCAAATGAAACTTTTACTGGATTTCCACTTACTTTATCAAATCTCATCTCCACCACACAGGACAAGTTTGCATCTGTTATAGTATTGGAGATAATTGTGGTCATTTCATTTATGCGCGAATGTGTTCAGATTGCTATTATATTGCATTTGGCACATGGTGACGATTATCTCGAGAGTGCAAAGTAGCCAAATGAAACTTTTACTGGATTTCCACTTACTTTATCAAATCTCATCTCCACCACACAGGACAAGTTTGCATCTGTTATAGTTTTGGAGAAAATTGTGGTCATTTCATTTTTGCGCGAATGTGTTCAGATTCCTTTTATCTGGCATTTGGCACATGGTGACGATTATCTCGAGAGTGCAAAGTAGCCAAATGAAACTTTTACTGGATTTCCACTTACTTTATCAAATCTCATCTCCACCACACAGGACAAGTTTGCATCTGTTATAGTTTTGGAGAAAATTGTGGTCATTTCATTTTTGCGCGAATGTGTTCAGATTCCTTTTATATTGCATTTGGCACATGGTGACGATTATCTCGAGAGTGCAAAGTAGCCAAATGAAACTTTTACTGGATTTCCACTTACTTTATCAAATCTCATCTCCACCACACAGGACAAGTTTGCATCTGTTATAGTTTTGGAGAAAATTGTGGTCATTTCATTTTTGCGCGAATGTGTTCAGATTCCTTTTATATTGCATTTGGCACATGGTGACGATTATCTCGAGAGTGCAAAGTAGCCAAATGAAACTTTTACTGGATTTCCACTTACTTTATCAAATTTCATCTCCACCACACAGGACAAGTTTGCATCTGTTATAGTTTTGGAGAAAATTGTGGTCATTTCATTTTTGCGCGAATGTGTTCAGATTCCTTTTATATTGCATTTGGCACATGGTAGCCAAATGAAAGTTTTACTGGATTTCCACTTACTTTATCAAATCTCATCTCCACCACACAGGACAAGTTTGCATCTGTTATAGTTTTGGAGAAAATTGTGGTCATTTCATTTTTGCGCGAATGTGTTCAGATTCCTTTTATATTGCATTTGGCACATGGTGACGATTATCTCGAGAGTGCAAAGTAGCCAAATGAAACTTTTACTGGATTTCCACTTACTTTATCAAATCTCATCTCCACCACACAGGACAAGTTTGCATCTGTTATAGTTTTGGAGAAAATTTTTGTCATTTCATTTCTGCGCGAATGTGTTCAGATTCCTTTTATATTGCATTTGGCACATGGTGACGATTATCTCGAGAGTGCAAAGTAGCCAAATGAAACTTTTACTGGATTTCCACTTACTTTATCAAATCTCATCTCCACCACACAGGACAAGTTTGCATCTGTTATAGTTTTGGAGAAAATTGTGGTCATTTCATTTTTGCGCGAATGTGTTCAGATTCCTTTTATATTGCATTTGGCACATGGTGACGATTATCTCGAGAGTGCAAAGTAGCCAAATGAAACTTTTACTGGATTTCCACTTTATCAAATCTCATCTCCACCACACAGGACAAGTTTGCATCTGTTATAGTTTTGGAGAAAATTGTGGTCATTTCATTTTTGCGCGAATGTGTTCAGATTCCTTTTATATTGCATTTGGCACATGGTGACGATTATCTCGAGAGTGCAAAGTAGCCAAATGAAACTTTTACTGGATTTCCACTTACTTTATCAAATCTCATCTCCACCACACAGGACAAGTTTGCATCTGTTATAGTTTTGGAGAAAATTGTGGTCATTTCATTTTTGCGCGAATGTGTTCAGATTCCTTTTATATTGCATTTGGCACATGGTGACGATTATCTCGAGAGTGCAAAGTAGCCAAATGAAACTTTTACTGGATTTCCACTTACTTTATCAAATCTCATCTCCACCACACAGGACAAGTTTGCATCTGTTATAGTTTTGGAGAAAATTGTGGTCATTTCATTTTTGCGCGAATGTGTTCAGATTCCTTTTATATTGCATTTGGCACATGGTGACGATTATCTCGAGAGTGCAAAGTATCCAAATGAAACTTTTACTGGATTTCCACTTACTTTATCAAATCGCATCTCCACCACACAGGACAAGTTTGCATCTGTTATAGTTTTGGAGAAAATTGTGGTCATTTCATTTTTGCGCGAATGTGTTCAGATTCCTTTTATATTGCATTTGGCACATGGTGACGATTATCTCGAGAATGCAAAGTAGCCAAATGAAACTTTTACTGGATTTCCACTTACTTTATCAAATCTCATCTCCACCACACAGGACAAGTTTGCATCTGTTATAGTTTTGGAGAAAATTGTGGTCATTTCATTTTTGCGCGAATGTGTTCAGATTCCTTTTATATTGCATTTGGCACATGGTGACGATTATCTCGAGAGTGCAAAGTAGCCAAATGAAACTTTTACTGGATTTCCACTTACTTTATCAAATCTCATCTCCACCACACAGGACAAGTTTGCATCTGTTATAGTTTTGGGGAAAATTGTGGTCATTTCATTTTTGCGCGAATGTGTTCAGATTCCTTTTATATTGCATTTGGCACATGGTGACGATTATCTCGAGAGTGCAAAGTAGCCAAATGAAACTTTTACTGGATTTCCACTTACTTTATCAAATCTCATCTCCACCACACTCAGGACAAGTTTGCATCTGTTATAGTTTTGGAGAAAATTGTGGTCATTTCATTTTTGCGCGAATGTGTTCAGATTCCTTTTATATTGCATTTGGCACATGGTGACGATTATCTCGAGAGTGCAAAGTAGCCAAATGAAACTTTTACTGGATTTCCACTTACTTTATCAAATCTGATCTCCACCACACAGGACAAGTTTGCATTTGTTATAGTTTTGGAGAAAATTGTGGTAATTTCATTTTTGCGCGAATGTGTTCAGATTCCTTTTATATTGCATTTGGCACATGATGACGATTATCTCGAGAGTGCAAAGTAGCCAAATGAAACTTTTACTGGATTTCCCCTTACTTTATCAAATCTCATCTCCACCACACAGGACAAGTTTGCATCTGTTATAGTTTTGGAGAAAATTGTGGTCATTTCATTTTTGCGCGAATGTGTTCAGATTCCTTTTATATTGCATTTGGCACATGGTGACGATTATCTCGAGAGTGCAAAGTAGCCAAATGAAACTTTTACTGTTTTTTTTACTTACTTTATCAAATCTCATCTCCACCACACAGGACAAGTTTGCATCTGTTATAGTTTTGGAGAAAATTGTGGTCATTTCATTTTTGCGCGAATGTGTTCAGATTCCTTTTATATTGCATTTGGCACATGGTGACGATTTTCTCGAGAGTGCAAAGTAGCCAAATGAAACTCTTACTGGATTTCCACTTACTTTATCAAATCTCATCTCCACCACACAGGACAAGTTTGCATCTGTTATAGTTTTGGAGAAAATTGTGGTCATTTTATTTTTGCGCGAATGTGTTCAGATTCCTTTTATATTGCATTTGGCACATGGTGACGATTATCTCGAGAGTGCAAAGTAGCCAAATGAAACTTTTACTGGATTTCCACTTACTTTATCAAATCTCATCTCCACCACACAGGACAAGTTTGCATCTGTTATAGTTTTGGAGAAAATTGTGGTCATTTTATTTTTGCGCGAATGTGTTCAGATTCCTTTTATATTGCATTTGGCACATGGTGACGATTATCTCGAGAGTGCAAAGTAGCCAAATGAAACTTTTACTGGATTTCCACTTACTTTATCAAATCTCATCTCCACCACACAGGACAAGTTTGCATCTGTTATAGTTTTGGAGAAAATTGTGGTCATTTCATTTTTGCGCGAATGTTTTCAGATTCCTTTTATATTGCATTTGGCACATGGTGACGATTATCTCGAGAGTGCAAAGTAGCCAAATGAAACTTTTACTGGATTTCCACTTTATCAAATCTCATCTCCACCACACAGGACAAGTTTGCATCTGTTATAGTTTTGGAGAAAATTGTGGTCATTTCATTTTTGCGCGAATGTGTTCAGATTCCTTTTATATTGCATTTGGCACATGGTGACGATTATCTCGAGAGTGCAAAGTAGCCAAATGAAACTTTTACTGGATTTCCAATTACTTTATCAAATTTCATCTCCACCACATAGGACAAGTTTGCATCTGTTATAGTTTTGGAGAAAATTGTGGTCATTTCATTTTTGCGCGAATGTGTTCAGATTCCTTTTATATTGCATTTGGCACATGGTGACGATTATCTCGAGAGTGCAAAGTAGCCAAATGAAACTTTTACTGGATTTCCACTTACTTTATCAAATCTCATCTCCACCACACAGGACAAGTTTGCATCTGTTATAGTTTTGGAGAAAATTGTGGTCATTTCATTTTTGCGCGAATGTGTTCAGATTCCTTTTATATTGCATTTGGCACATGGTGACGATTATCTCGAGAGTGCAAAGTAGCCAAATGAAACTTTTACTGGATTTCCACTTACTTTATCAAATCTCATCTCCACCACACAGGACAAGTTTGCATCTGTTATAGTTTTGGAGAAAATGGTGGTCATTTCATTTTTGCGCGAATGTGTTCAGATTCCTTTTATATTGCATTTGGCACATGGTGACGATTATCTCGAGAGTGCAAAGTAGCCAAATGAAACTTTTACTGGATTTCCACTTACTTTATCAAATCTCATCTCCACCACACAGGACAAGTTTGCATCTGTTATAGTTTTGGAGAAAATTGTGGTCTTTTCATTTTTGCGCGAATGTGTTCAGATTCCTTTTATATTGCATTTGGCACATGGTGACGATTATCTCGAGAGTGCAAAGTAGCCAAATGAAGCTTTTACTGGATTTCCACTTACTTTATCAAATCTCATCTCCACCACACAGGACAAGTTTGCATCTGTTAAAGTTTTGGAGAAAATTGTGGTCATTTCATTTTTGCGCGAATGTGTTCAGATTCCTTTTATATTGCATTTGGCACATGGTGACGATTATCTCGAGAGTGCAAAGTAGCCAAATGAAACTTTTACTGGATTTCCACTTACTTTATCAAATCTCATCTCCACCACACAGGACAAGTTTGCATCTGTTATAGTTTTGGAGAAAATTGTTGTCATTTCATTTTTGCGCGAATGTGTTCAGATTCCTTTTATATTGCACTTGGCACATGGTGACGATTATCTCGAGAGTGCAAAGTAGCCAAATGAAACTTTTACTGGATTTCCACTTACTTTATCAAATCTCATCTCCACCACACAGGACAAGTTTGCATCTGTTATAGTTTTGGAGAAAATTGTGGTCATTTCATTTTTGCGCGAATGTGTTCAGATTCCTTTTATATTGCATTTGGCACATGGTGACGATTATCTCGAGAGTGCAAAGTAGCCAAATGAAACTTTTACTGGATTTCCACTTACTTTATCAAATTTCATCTCCACCACACAGGACAAGTTTGCATCTGTTATAGTTTTGGAGAAAATTGTGGTCATTTCATTTTTGCGCGAATGTGTTCAGATTCCTTTTATATTGCATTTGGCACATGGTAGCCAAATGAAACTTTTACTGGATTTCCACTTACTTTATCAAATCTCATCTCCACCACACAGGACAAGTTTGCATCTGTTATAGTTTTGGAGAAAATTGTGGTCATTTCATTTTTGCGCGAATGTGTTCAGATTCCTTTTATATTGCATTTGGCACATGGTGACGATTATCTCGAGAGTGCAAAGTAGCCAAATGAAACTTTTACTGGATTTCCACTTACTTTATCAAATCTCATCTCCACCACACAGGACAAGTTTGCATCTGTTATAGTTTTGGAGAAAATTGTGGTCATTTCATTTTTGCGCGAATGTGTTCAGATTCCTTTTATATTGCATTTGGCACATGGTGACGATTATCTCGAGAGTGCAAAGTAGCCAAATGAAACTTTTACTGGATTTCCACTTACTTTATCAAATCTCATCTCCACCACACAGGACAAGTTTGCATCTGTTATAGGTTTGGAGAAAATGGTGGTTATTTCATTTTTGCGCGAATGTGTTCAGATTCCTTTTATATTGCATTTGGCACATGGTGACGATTATCTCGAGAGTGCAAAGTAGCCAAATGAAACTTTTACTGGATTTCCACTTACTTTATCAAATCTCATCTCCACCACACAGGACAAGTTAGCATCTGTTATAGTTTTGGAGAAAATTGTGGTCATTTCATTTTTGCGCGAATGTGTTCAGATTCCTTTTATATTGCATTTGGCACATGGTGACGATTATCTCGAGAGTGCAAAGTAGCCAAATGAAACTTTTACTGGATTTCCACTTACTTTATCAAATCTCATCTCCACCACACAGGACAAGTTTGCATCTGTTATAGTTTTGGAGAAAATTGTGGTCATTTCATTTTTGCGCGAATGTGTTCAGATTCCTTTTATATTGCATTTGGCACATGGTGACGATTATCTCGAGAGTGCAAAGTAGCCAAATGAAACTTTTACTGGATTTCCACTTACTTTATCAAATTTCATCTCCACCACACAGGACAAGTTTGCATCTGTTATAGTTTTGGAGAAAATTGTGGTCATTTCATTTTTGCGCGAATGTGTTCAGATTCCTTTTATATTGCATTTGGCACATGGTAGCCAAATGAAAGTTTTACTGGATTTCCACTTACTTTATCAAATCTCATCTCCACCACACAGGACAAGTTTGCATCTGTTATAGTTTTGGAGAAAATTGTGGTCATTTCATTTTTGCGCGAATGTGTTCAGATTCCTTTTATATTGCATTTGGCACATGGTGACGATTATCTCGAGAGTGCAAAGTAGCCAAATGAAACTTTTACTGGATTTCCACTTACTTTATCAAATCTCATCTCCACCACACAGGACAAGTTTGCATCTGTTATAGTTTTGGAGAAAATTTTTGTCATTTCATTTTTGCGCGAATGTGTTCAGATTCCTTTTATATTGCATTTGGCACATGGTGACGATTATCTCGAGAGTGCAAAGTAGCCAAATGAAACTTTTACTGGATTTCCACTTACTTTATCAAATCTCATCTCCACCACACAGGACAAGTTTGCATCTGTTATAGTTTTGGAGAAAATTGTGGTCATTTCATTTTTGCGCGAATGTGTTCAGATTCCTTTTATATTGCATTTGGCACATGGTGACGATTATCTCGAGAGTGCAAAGTAGCCAAATGAAACTTTTACTGGATTTCCACTTTATCAAATCTCATCTCCACCACACAGGACAAGTTTGCATCTGTTATAGTTTTGGAGAAAATTGTGGTCATTTCATTTTTGCGCGAATGTGTTCAGATTCCTTTTATATTGCATTTGGCACATGGTGACGATTATCTCGAGAGTGCAAAGTAGCCAAATGAAACTTTTACTGGATTTCCACTTACTTTATCAAATCTCATCTCCACCACACAGGACAAGTTTGCATCTGTTATAGTTTTGGAGAAAATTGTGGTTATTTCATTTTTGCGCGAATGTGTTCAGATTCCTTTTATATTGCATTTGGCACATGGTGACGATTATCTCGAGAGTGCAAAGTAGCCAAATGAAACTTTTACTGGATTTCCACTTACTTTATCAAATCTCATCTCCACCACACAGGACAAGTTAGCATCTGTTATAGTTTTGGAGAAAATTGTGGTCATTTCATTTTTGCGCGAATGTGTTCAGATTCCTTTTATATTGCATTTGGCACATGGTGACGATTATCTCGAGAGTGCAAAGTAGCCAAATGAAACTTTTACTGGATTTCCACTTACTTTATCAAATCTCATCTCCACCACACAGGACAAGTTTGCATCTGTTATAGTTTTGGAGAAAATTGTGGTCATTTCATTTTTGCGCGAATGTGTTCAGATTCCTTTTATATTGCATTTGGCACATGGTGACGATTATCTCGAGAGTGCAAAGTAGCCAAATGAAACTTTTACTGGATTTCCACTTACTTTATCAAATTTCATCTCCACCACACAGGACAAGTTTGCATCTGTTATAGTTTTGGAGAAAATTGTGGTCATTTCATTTTTGCGCGAATGTGTTCAGATTCCTTTTATATTGCATTTGGCACATGGTAGCCAAATGAAAGTTTTACTGGATTTCCACTTACTTTATCAAATCTCATCTCCACCACACAGGACAAGTTTGCATCTGTTATAGTTTTGGAGAAAATTGTGGTCATTTCATTTTTGCGCGAATGTGTTCAGATTCCTTTTATATTGCATTTGGCACATGGTGACGATTATCTCGAGAGTGCAAAGTAGCCAAATGAAACTTTTACTGGATTTCCACTTACTTTATCAAATCTCATCTCCACCACACAGGACAAGTTTGCATCTGTTATAGTTTTGGAGAAAATTGTTGTCATTTCATTTTTGCGCGAATGTGTTCAGATTCCTTTTATATTGCATTTGGCACATGGTGACGATTATCTCGAGAGTGCAAAGTAGCCAAATGAAACTTTTACTGGATTTCCACTTACTTTATCAAATCTCATCTCCACCACACAGGACAAGTTTGCATCTGTTATAGTTTTGGAGAAAATTGTGGTCATTTCATTTTTGCGCGAATGTGTTCAGATTCCTTTTATATTGCATTTGGCACATGGTGACGATTATCTCGAGAGTGCAAAGTAGCCAAATGAAACTTTTACTGGATTTCCACTTTATCAAATCTCATCTCCACCACACAGGACAAGTTTGCATCTGTTATAGTTTTGGAGAAAATTGTGGTCATTTCATTTTTGCGCGAATGTGTTCAGATTCCTTTTATATTGCATTTGGCACATGGTGACGATTATCTCGAGAGTGCAAAGTAGCCAAATGAAACTTTTACTGGATTTCCACTTACTTTATCAAATCTCATCTCCACCACACAGGACAAGTTTGCATCTGTTATAGTTTTGGAGAAAATTGTGGTTATTTCATTTTTGCGCGAATGTGTTCAGATTCCTTTTATATTGCATTTGGCACATGGTGACGATTATCTCGAGAGTGCAAAGTAGCCAAATGAAACTTTTACTGGATTTCCACTTACTTTATCAAATCTCATCTCCACCACACAGGACAAGTTTGCATCTGTTATAGTTTTGGAGAAAATTGTGGTCATTTTATTTTTGCGCGAATGTGTTCAGATTCCTTTTATATTGCATTTGGCACATGGTGACGATTATCTCGAGAGTGCAAAGTAGCCAAATGAAACTTTTACTGGATTTCCACTTACTTTATCAAATCTCATCTCCACCACACAGGACAAGTTTGCATCTGTTATAGTTTTGGAGAAAATTGTGGTCATTTCATTTTTGCGCGAATGTTTTCAGATTCCTTTTATATTGCATTTGGCACATGGTGACGATTATCTCGAGAGTGCAAAGTAGCCAAATGAAACTTTTACTGGATTTCCACTTTATCAAATCTCATCTCCACCACATAGGACAAGTTTGCATCTGTTATAGTTTTGGAGAAAATTGTGGTCATTTCATTTTTGCGCGAATGTGTTCAGATTCCTTTTATATTGCATTTGGCACATGGTGACGATTATCTCGAGAGTGCAAAGTAGCCAAATGAAACTTTTACTGGATTTCCAATTACTTTATCAAATTTCATCTCCACCACATGGGACAAGTTTGCATCTGTTATAGTTTTGGAGAAAATTGTGGTCATTTCATTTTTGCGCGAATGTGTTCAGATTCCTTTTATATTGCATTTGGCACATGGTGACGATTATCTCGAGAGTGCAAAGTAGCCAAATGAAACTTTTACTGGATTTCCACTTACTTTATCAAATCTCATCTCCACCACACAGGACAAGTTTGCATCTGTTATAGTTTTGGAGAAAATTGTGGTCATTTCATTTTTGCGCGAATGTGTTCAGATTCCTTTTATATTGCATTTGGCACATGGTGACAATTATCTCGAGAGTGCAAAGTAGCCAAATGAAACTTTTACTGGATTTCCACTTACTTTATCAAATCTCATCTCCACCACACAGGAAAAGTGTGCATCTGTTATAGTTTTGGAGAAAATTGTGGTCATTTCATTTTTGCGCGAATGTGTTCAGATTCCTTTTATATTGCATTTGGCACATGGTGACGATTATCTCGAGAGTGCAAAGTAGCCAAATGAAACTTTTACTGGATTTCCACTTACTTTATCAAATCTCATCTCCACCACACAGGACAAGTTTGCATCTGTTATAGTTTTGGAGAAAATTGTGGTCATTTCATTTTTGCGCGAATGTGTTCAGATTCCTTTTATATTGCATTTGGCACATGGTGACGATTATCTCGAGAGTGCAAAGTAGCCAAATGAAACTTTTACTGGATTTCCACTTACTTTATCAAATCTCATCTCCACCACACAGGACAAGTTTGCATCTGTTATAGTTTTGGAGAAAATGGTGGTCATTTCATTTTTGCGCGAATGTGTTCAGATTCCTTTTATATTGCATTTGGCACATGGTGACGATTATCTCGAGAGTGCAAAGTAGCCAAATGAAACTTTTACTGGATTTCCACTTACTTTATCAAATCTCATCTCCACCACACAGGACAAGTTTGCATCTGTTATAGTTTTGGAGAAAATTGTGGTCATTTCATTTTTGCGCGAATGTGTTCAGATTCCTTTTATATTGCATTTGGCACATGGTGACGATTATCTCGAGAGTGCAAAGTAGCCAAATGAAACTTTTACTGGATTTCCACTTACTTTATCAAATCTCATCTCCACCACACAGGACAAGTTTGCATCTGTTATAGTTTTGGAGAAAATTGTTGTCATTTCATTTTTGCGCGAATGTGTTCAGATTCCTTTTATATTGCACTTGGCACATGGTGACGATTATCTCGAGAGTGCAAAGTAGCCAAATGAAACTTTTACTGGATTTCCACTTACTTTATCAAATCTCATCTCCACCACACAGGACAAGTTTGCATCTGTTATAGTTTTGGAGAAAATTGTGGTCATTTCATTTTTGCGCGAATGTGTTCAGATTCCTTTTATATTGCATTTGGCACATGGTGACGATTATCTCGAGAGTGCAAAGTAGCCAAATGAAACTTTTACTGGATTTCCACTTACTTTATCAAATTTCATCTCCACCACACAGGACAAGTTTGCATCTGTTATAGTTTTGGAGAAAATTGTGGTCATTTCATTTTTGCGCGAATGTGTTCAGATTCCTTTTATATTGCATTTGGCACATGGTAGCCAAATGAAACTTTTACTGGATTTCCACTTACTTTATCAAATCTCATCTCCACCACACAGGACAAGTTTGCATCTGTTATAGTTTTGGAGAAAATTGTGGTCATTTCATTTTTGCGCGAATGTGTTCAGATTCCTTTTATATTGCATTTGGCACATGGTGACGATTATCTCGAGAGTGCAAAGTAGCCAAATGAAACTTTTACTGGATTTCCACTTACTTTATCAAATCTCATCTCCACCACACAGGACAAGTTTGCATCTGTTATAGTTTTGGAGAAAATTGTGGTCATTTCATTTTTGCGCGAATGTGTTCAGATTCCTTTTATATTGCATTTGGCACATGGTGACGATTATCTCGAGAGTGCAAAGTAGCCAAATGAAACTTTTACTGGATTTCCACTTACTTTATCAAATCTCATCTCCACCACACAGGACAAGTTTGCATCTGTTATAGGTTTGGAGAAAATTGTGGTTATTTCATTTTTGCGCGAATGTGTTCAGATTCCCTTTATATTGCATTTGGCACATGGTGACGATTATCTCGAGAGTGCAAAGTAGCCAAATGAAACTTTTACTGGATTTCCACTTACTTTATCAAATCTCATCTCCACCACACAGGACAAGTTTGCATCTGTTATAGTTTTGGAGAAAATTGTGGTCATTTCATTTTTGCGCGAATGTGTTCAGATTCCTTTTATATTGCATTTGGCACATGGTGACGATTATCTCGAGAGTGCAAAGTAGCCAAATGAAACTTTTACTGGATTTCCACTTACTTTATCAAATCTCATCTCCACCACACAGGACAAGTTTGCATCTGTTATAGTTTTGGAGAAAATTGTGGTCATTTCATTTTTGCGCGAATGTGTTCAGATTCCTTTTATATTGCATTTGGCACATGGTGACGATTATCTCGAGAGTGCAAAGTAGCCAAATGAAACTTTTACTGGATTTCCACTTACTTTATCAAATTTCATCTCCACCACACAGGACAAGTTTGCATCTGTTATAGTTTTGGAGAAAATTGTGGTCATTTCATTTTTGCGCGAATGTGTTCAGATTCCTTTTATATTGCATTTGGCACATGGTAGCCAAATGAAAGTTTTACTGGATTTCCACTTACTTTATCAAATCTCATCTCCACCACACAGGACAAGTTTGCATCTGTTATAGTTTTGGAGAAAATTGTGGTCATTTCATTTTTGCGCGAATGTGTTCAGATTCCTTTTATATTGCATTTGGCACATGGTGACGATTATCTCGAGAGTGCAAAGTAGCCAAATGAAACTTTTACTGGATTTCAACTTACTTTATCAAATCTCATCTCCACCACACAGGACAAGTTTGCATCTGTTATAGTTTTGGAGAAAATTGTTGTCATTTCATTTTTGCGCGAATGTGTTCAGATTCCTTTTATATTGCATTTGGCACATGGTGACGATTATCTCGAGAGTGCAAAGTAGCCAAATGAAACTTTTACTGGATTTCCACTTACTTTATCAAATCTCATCTCCACCACACAGGACAAGTTTGCATCTGTTATAGTTTTGGAGAAAATTGTGGTCATTTCATTTTTGCGCGAATGTGTTCAGATTCCTTTTATATTGCATTTGGCACATGGTGACGATTATCTCGAGAGTGCAAAGTAGCCAAATGAAACTTTTACTGGATTTCCACTTACTTTATCAAATCTCATCTCCACCACACAGGACAAGTTTGCATCTGTTATAGTTTTGGAGAAAATTGTGGTCATTTCATTTTTGCGCGAATGTGTTCAGATTCCTTTTATATTGCATTTGGCACATGGTGACGATTATCTCGAGAGTGCAAAGTAGCCAAATGAAACTTTTACTGGATTTCCACTTACTTTATCAAATCTCATCTCCACCACACAGGACAAGTTTGCATCTGTTATAGTTTTGGAGAAAATTGTGGTCATTTCATTTTTGCGCGAATGTGTTCAGATTCCTTTTATATTGCATTTGGCACATGGTGACGATTATCTCGAGAGTGCAAAGTAGCCAAATGAAACTTTTACTGGATTTCCACTTTATCAAATCTCATCTCCACCACACAGGACAAGTTTGCATCTGTTATAGTTTTGGAGAAAATTGTGGTCATTTCATTTTTGCGCGAATGTGTTCAGATTCCTTTTATATTGCATTTGGCACATGGTGACGATTATCTCGAGAGTGCAAAGTAGCCAAATGAAACTTTTACTGGATTTCCACTTACTTTATCAAATCTCATCTCCACCACACAGGACAAGTTTGCATCTGTTATAGTTTTGGAGAAAATTGTGGTTATTTCATTTTTGCGCGAATGTGTTCAGATTCCTTTTATATTGCATTTGGCACATGGTGACGATTATCTCGAGAGTGCAAAGTAGCCAAATGAAACTTTTACTGGATTTCCACTTTATCAAATCTCATCTCCACCACACAGGACAAGTTTGCATCTGTTATAGTTTTGGAGAAAATTGTGGTCATTTCATTTTTGCGCGAATGTGTTCAGATTCCTTTTATATTGCATTTGGCACATGGTGACGATTATCTCGAGAGTGCAAAGTAGCCAAATGAAACTTTTACTGGATTTCCACTTACTTTATCAAATCTCATCTCCACCACACAGGACAAGTTTGCATCTGTTATAGTTTTGGAGAAAATTGTGGTTATTTCATTTTTGCGCGAATGTGTTCAGATTCCTTTTATATTGCATTTGGCACATGGTGACGATTATCTCGAGAGTGCAAAGTAGCCAAATGAAACTTTTACTGGATTTCCACTTACTTTATCAAATCTCATCTCCACCACACAGGAAAAGTTTGCATCTGTTATAGTTTTGGAGAAAATTGTGGTCATTTCATTTTTGCGCGAATGTGTTCAGATTCCTTTTATATTGCATTTGGCACATGGTGACGATTAGCTCGAGAGTGCAAAGTAGCCAAATGAAACTTTTACTGGATTTCCACTTACTTTATCAAATCTCATCTCCACCACACAGGACAAGTTTGCATCTGTTATAGTTTTGGAGAAAATTGTGGTCATTTCATTTTTGCGCGAATGTGTTCAGATTCCTTTTATATTGCATTTGGCACATGGTGACTATTATCTCGAGAGTGCAAAGTAGCCAAATGAAACTTTTACTGGATTTCCACTTACTTTATCAAATTTCATCTCCACCACACAGGACAAGTTTGCATCTGTTATAGTTTTGGAGAAAATTGTGGTCATTTCATTTTTGCGCGAATGTGTTCAGATTCCTTTTATATTGCATTTGGCACATGGTAGCCAAATGAAAGTTTTACTGGATTTCCACTTACTTTATCAAATCTCATCTCCACCACACAGGACAAGTTTGCATCTGTTATAGTTTTGGAGAAAATTGTGGTCATTTCATTTTTGCGCGAATGTGTTCAGATTCCTTTTATATTGCATTTGGCACATGGTGACGATTATCTCGAGAGTGCAAAGTAGCCAAATGAAACTTTTACTGGATTTCCACTTACTTTATCAAATCTCATCTCCACCACACAGGACAAGTTTGCATCTGTTATAGTTTTGGAGAAAATTGTTGACATTTCATTTTTGCGCGAATGTGTTCAGATTCCTTTTATATTGCATTTGGCACATGGTGACGATTATCTCGAGAGTTCAAAGTAGCCAAATGAAACTTTTACTGGATTTCCACTTACTTTATCAAATCTCATCTCCACCACACAGGACAAGTTTGCATCTGTTATAGTTTTGGAGAAAATTGTGGTCATTTCATTTTTGCGCGAATGTGTTCAGATTCCTTTTATATTGCATTTGGCACATGGTGACGATTATCTCGAGAGTGCAAAGTAGCCAAATGAAACTTTTACTGGATTTCAACTTACTTTATCAAATCTCATCTCCACCACACAGGACAAGTTTGCATCTGTTATAGTTTTGGAGAAAATTGTTGTCATTTCATTTTTGCGCGAATGTGTTCAGATTCCTTTTATATTGCATTTGGCACATGGTGACGATTATCTCGAGAGTGCAAAGTAGCCAAATGAAACTTTTACTGGATTTCCACTTACTTTATCAAATCTCATCTCCACCACACAGGACAAGTTTGCATCTGTTATAGTTTTGGAGAAAATTGTGGTCATTTCATTTTTGCGCGAATGTGTTCAGATTCCTTTTATATTGCATTTGGCACATGGTGACGATTATCTCGAGAGTGCAAAGTAGCCAAATGAAACTTTTACTGGATTTCCACTTACTTTATCAAATCTCATCTCCACCACACAGGACAAGTTTGCATCTGTTATAGTTTTGGAGAAAATTGTGGTCATTTCATTTTTGCGCGAATGTGTTCAGATTCCTTTTATATTGCATTTGGCACATGGTGACGATTATCTCGAGAGTGCAAAGTAGCCAAATGAAACTTTTACTGGATTTCCACTTACTTTATCAAATCTCATCTCCACCACACAGGACAAGTTTGCATCTGTTATAGTTTTGGAGAAAATTGTGGTCATTTCATTTTTGCGCGAATGTGTTCAGATTCCTTTTATATTGCATTTGGCACATGGTGACGATTATCTCGAGAGTGCAAAGTAGCCAAATGAAACTTTTACTGGATTTCCACTTTATCAAATCTCATCTCCACCACACAGGACAAGTTTGCATCTGTTATAGTTTTGGAGAAAATTGTGGTCATTTCATTTTTGCGCGAATGTGTTCAGATTCCTTTTTGTATTGCATTTGGCACATGGTGACGATTATCTCGAGAGTGCAAAGTAGCCAAATGAAACTTTTACTGGATTTCCACTTACTTTATCAAATCTCATCTCCACCACACAGGACAAGTTTGCATCTGTTATAGTTTTGGAGAAAATTGTGGTTATTTCATTTTTGCGCGAATGTGTTCAGATTCCTTTTATATTGCATTTGGCACATGGTGACGATTATCTCGAGAGTGCAAAGTAGCCAAATGAAACTTTTACTGGATTTCCACTTACTTTATCAAATCTCATCTCCACCACACAGGACAAGTTTGCATCTGTTATAGTTTTGGAGAAAATTGTGGTCATTTCATTTTTGCGCGAATGTGTTCAGATTCCTTTTATATTGCATTTGGCACATGGTGACTATTATCTCGAGAGTGCAAAGTAGCCAAATGAAACTTTTACTGGATTTCCACTTACTTTATCAAATTTCATCTCCACCACACAGGACAAGTTTGCATCTGTTATAGTTTTGGAGAAAATTGTGGTCATTTCATTTTTGCGCGAATGTGTTCAGATTCCTTTTATATTGCATTTGGCACATGGTAGCCAAATGAAAGTTTTACTGGATTTCCACTTACTTTATCAAATCTCATCTCCACCACACAGGACAAGTTTGCATCTGTTATAGTTTTGGAGAAAATTGTGGTCATTTCATTTTTGCGCGAATGTGTTCAGATTCCTTTTATATTGCATTTGGCACATGGTGACGATTATCTCGAGAGTGCAAAGTAGCCAAATGAAACTTTTACTGGATTTCCACTTACTTTATCAAATCTCATCTCCACCACACAGGACAAGTTTGCATCTGTTATAGTTTTGGAGAAAATTGTTGACATTTCATTTTTGCGCGAATGTGTTCAGATTCCTTTTATATTGCATTTGGCACATGGTGACGATTATCTCGAGAGTTCAAAGTAGCCAAATGAAACTTTTACTGGATTTCCACTTACTTTATCAAATCTCATCTCCACCACACAGGACAAGTTTGCATCTGTTATAGTTTTGGAGAAAATTGTGGTCATTTCATTTTTGCGCGAATGTGTTCAGATTCCTTTTATATTGCATTTGGCACATGGTGACGATTATCTCGAGAGTGCAAAGTAGCCAAATGAAACTTTTACTGGATTTCCACTTACTTTATCAAATCTCATCTCCATCACACAGGACAAGTTTGCATCTGTTATAGTTTTGGAGAAAATTGTGGTCATTTCATTTTTGCGCGAATGTGTTCAGATTCCTTTTATATTGCATTTGGCACATGGTGACGATTATCTCGAGAGTGCAAAGTAGCCAAATGAAACTTTTACTGGATTTCCACTTACTTTATCAAATCTCATCTCCACCACACAGGACAAGTTTGCATCTGTTATAGTTTTGGAGAAAATTGTGGTCATTTCATTTTTGCGCGAATGTGTTCAGATTCCTTTTATATTGCATTTGGCACATGGTGAGGATTATCTCGAGAGTGCAAAGTAGCCAAATGAAACTTTTACTGGATTTCCACTTACTTTATCAAATCTCATCTCCACCACACAGGACAAGTTTGCATCTGTTATAGTTTTGGAGAAAATTGTGGTTATTTCATTTTTGCGCGAATGTGTTCAGATTCCTTTTATATTGCATTTGGCACATGGTGACGATTATCTCGAGAGTGCAAAGTAGCCAAATGAAACTTTTACTGGATTTCCACTTACTTTATCAAATCTAATCTCCACCACACAGGACAAGTATGCATCTGTTATAGTTTTGGAGAAAATTGTGGTTATTTCATTTTTGCGCGAATGTGTTCAGATTCATTTTATATTGCATTTGGCACATGGTGACGATTATCTCGAGAGTGCAAAGTAGCCAAATGAAACTTTTACTGGATTTCCACTTACTTTATCAAATCTCATCTCCACCACACAGGACAAGTTTGCATTTGTTATAGTTTTGGAGAAAATTGTGGTCATTTCATTTTTGCGCGAATGTGTTCAGATTCCTTTTACATTGCATTTGGCACATGGTGACGATTATCTCGAGAGTGCAAAGTAGCCAAATGAAACTTTTACTGGATTTCCACTTACTTTATCAAATCTCATCTCCACCACACAGGACAAGTTTGCATCTGTTATAGTTTTGGAGAAAATTGTGGTCATTTCATTTTTGCGCGAATGTGTTCAGATTCCTTTTATATTGCATTTGGCACATGGTGACGATTATCTCGAGAGTCCAAAGTAGCCAAATGAAACTTTTACTGGATTTCCACTTACTTTATCAAATCTCATCTCCACCACACAGGACAAGTTTGCATCTGTTATAGTTTTGGAGAAAATTGTGGTCATTTCATTTTTGCGCGAATGTGTTCAGATTCCTTTTATATTGCATTTGGCACATGGTGACGATTATCTCGAGAGTGCAAAGTAGCCAAATGAAACTTTTACTGGATTTCCACTTACTTTATCAAATCTCATCTCCACCACACAGGACAAGTTTGCATCTGTTATAGTTTTGGAGAAAATTGTGGTCATTTCATTTTTGCGCGAATGTGTTCAGATTCCTTTTATATTGCATTTGGCACATGGTGACGATTATCTCGAGAGTGCAAAGTAGCCAATTGAAACTTTTACTAAATTTCCACTTACTTTATCAAATCTCATCTCCACCACACAGGACAAGTTTGCATCTGTTATAGTTTTGGAGAAAATTGTGGTCATTTCATTTTTGCGCGAATGTGTTCAGATTCCTTTTATATTGCATTTGGCACATGGTGACGATTATCTCGAGAATACAAAGTAGCCAAATGAAACTTTTACTGGATTTCCACTTACTTTATCAAATCTCATCTCCACCACACAGGACAAGTTTGCATCTGTTATAGTTTTGGAGAAAATTGTGGTCATTTCATTTTTGCGCGAATGTGTTCAGATTCCTTTTTTATTGCATTTGGCACATGGTGACGATTATCTCGAGAGTGCAAAGTAGCCAAATGAAACTTTTACTGGATTTCCACTTACTTTATCAAATCTCATCTCCACCACACAGGACAAGTTTGCATCTGTTATAGTTTTGGAGAAAATTGTGGTCATTTCATTTTTGCGCGAATGTGTTCAGATTCCTTTTATATTGCATTTGGCACATGGTGACGATTATCTCGAGAGTGCAAAGTAGCCAAATGAAACTTTTACTGGATTTCCACTTACTTTATCAAATCTCATCTCCACCACACAGGACAAGTTTGCATCTGTTATAGTTTTGGAGAAAATTGTGGTCATTTCATTTTTGCGCGAATGTGTTCAGATTCCTTTTATATTGCATTTGGCACATGGTGACGATTATCTCGAGAGTGCAAAGTAGCCAAATGAAACTTTTACTGGATTTCCACTTACTTTATCAAATCTAATCTCCACCACACAGGACAAGTATGCATCTGTTATAGTTTTGGAGAAAATTGTGGTTATTTCATTTTTGCGCGAATGTGTTCAGATTCATTTTATATTGCATTTGGCACATGGTGACGATTATCTCGAGAGTGCAAAGTAGCCAAATGAAACTTTTACTGGATAACCACTTACTTTATCAAATCTCATCTCCACCACACAGGACAAGTTTGCATCTGTTGTAGTTTTGGAGAAAATTGTGGTCATTTCATTTTTGCGCGAATGTGTTCAGATTCCTTTTATATTGCATTTGGCACATGGTGACGATTATCTCGAGAGTGCAAAGTAGCCAAATGAAACTTCTACTGGATTTCCACTTACTTTATCAAATCTCATCTCCACCACACAGGACAAGTTTGCATCTGTTATAGTTTTGGAGAAAATTGTGGTCATTTCATTTTTGCGCGAATGTGTTCAGATTCCTTTTATATTGCATTTGGCACATGGTGACGATTATCTCGAGAGTCCAAAGTAGCCAAATGAAACTTTTACTGGATTTCCACTTACTTTATCAAATCTCATCTCCACCACACAGGACAAGTTTGCATCTGTTATAGTTTTGGAGAAAATTGTGGTCATTTCATTTTTGCGCGAATGTGTTCAGATTCCTTTTATATTGCATTTGGCACATGGTGACGATTATCTCGAGAGTGCAAAGTAGCCAAATGAAACTTTTACTGGATTTCCACTTACTTTATCAAATCTCATCTCCACCACACAGGACAAGTTTGCATCTGTTATAGTTTTGGAGAAAATTGTGGTCATTTCATTTTTGCGCGAATGTGTTCAGATTCCTTTTATATTGCATTTGGCACATGGTGACGATTATCTCGAGAGTGCAAAGTAGCCAATTGAAACTTTTACTAAATTTCCACTTACTTTATCAAATCTCATCTCCACCACACAGGACAAGTTTGCATCTGTTATAGTTTTGGAGAAAATTGTGGTCATTTCATTTTTGCGCGAATGTGTTCAGATTTCTTTTATATTGCATTTGGCACATGGTGACGATTATCTCGAGAGTGCAAAGTAGCCAAATGAAACTTTTACTGGATTTCCACTTAATTTATCAAATCTCATCTCCACCACACAGGACAAGTTTGCATCTGTTATAGTTTTGGAGAAAATTGTGGTCATTTCATTTTTGCGCGAATGTGTTCAGATTCCTTTTATATTGCATTTGGCACATGGTGACGATTATCTCGAGAATGCAAAGTAGCCAAATGAAACTTTTACTGGATTTCCACTTACTTTATCAAATCTCTTCTCCACCACACAGGACAAGTTTGCATCTGTTATAGTTTTGGAGAAAATTGTGGTCATTTCATTTTTGCGCGAATGTGTTCGGATTCCTTTTTTATTGCATTTGGCACATGGTGACGATTATCTCGAGAGTGCAAAGTAGCCAAATGAAACTTTTACTGGATTTCCACTTACTTTATCAAATCTCATCTCCACCACACAGGACAAGTTTGCATCTGTTATAGTTTTGGAGAAAATTGTGGTCATTTCATTTTTGCGCGAATGTGTTCAGATTCCTTTTATATTGCATTTGGCACATGGTGACGATTATCTAGAGAGTGCAAAGTAGCCAAATGAAACTTTTACTGGATTTCCACTTACTTTATCAAATCTCATCTCCACCACACAGGACAAGTTTGCATCTGTTATAGTTTTGGAGAAAATTGTGGTCATTTCATTTTTGCGCGAATGTGTTCAGATTCCTTTTATATTGCATTTGGCACATGGTGACGATTATCTCGAGAGTGCAAAGTAGCCAAATGAAACTTTTACTGGATTTCCACTTACTTTATCAAATCTCATCTCCACCACACAGGACAAGTTTGCATCTGTTATAGTTTTGGAGAAAATTGTGGTCATTTCATTTTTGCGCGAATGTGTTCAGATTCCTTTTATATTGCATTTGGCACATGGTGAGGATTATCTCGAGAGTGCAAAGTAGCCAAATGAAACTTTTACTGGATTTCCACTTACTTTATCAAATCTCATCTCCACCACACAGGACAAGTTTGCATCTGTTATAGTTTTGGAGAAAATTGTGGTCATTTCATTTTTGCGCGAATGTGTTCAGATTCCTTTTATATTGCATTTGGCACATGGTGACGATTATCTCGAGAGGGCAAAGTAGCCAAATGAAACTTTTACTGGATTTCCACTTACTTTATCAAATCTCATCTCCACCACACAGGACAAGTTTGCATCTGTTATAGTTTTGGAGAAAATTGTGGTCATTTCATTTTTGCGCGAATGTGTTCAGATTCCTTTTATATTGCATTTGGCACATGGTGACGATTATCTCGAGAGTGCAAAGTAGCCAAATGAAACTTTTACTGGATTTCCACTTACTTTATCAAATCTCATCTCCACCACACAGGACAAGTTTGCATCTGTTATAGTTTTGGAGAAAATTGTGGTCATTTCATTTTTGCGCGAATGTGTTCAGATTCCTTTTATATTGCATTTGGCACATGGTGACGATTATCTCGAGAGTGCAAAGTAGCCAAATGAAACTTTTACTCGATTTCCACTTACTTTATCAAATCTCATCTCCACCACACAGGACAAGTTTGCATCTGTTATAGTTTTGGAGAAAATTGTGGTCATTTCATTTTTGCGCGAATGTGTTCAGATTCCTTTTTTATTGCATTTGGCACATGGTGACGATTATCTCGAGAGTGCAAAGTAGCCAAATGAAACTTTTACTGGATTTCCACTTACTTTATCAAATCTCATCTCCAAAACACAGGACAAGTTTGCATCTGTTATAGTTTTGGAGAAAATTGTGGTCATTTCATTTTTGCGCGAATGTGTTCAGATTCCTTTTATATTGCATTTGGCACATGGTGACGATTATCTCGAGAGTGCAAAGTAGCCAATTGAAACTTTTACTAAATTTCCACTTACTTTATCAAATCTCATCTCCACCACACAGGACAAGTTTGCATCTGTTATAGTTTTGGAGAAAATTGTGGTCATTTCATTTTTGCGCGAATGTGTTCAGATTCCTTTTATATTGCATTTGGCACATGGTGACGATTATCTCGAGAGTGCAAAGTAGCCAAATGAAACTTTTACTGGATTTCCACTTACTTTATCAAATCTCATCTCCACCACACAGGACAAGTTTGCATCTGTTATAGTTTTGGAGAAAATTGTGGTCATTTCATTTTTGCGCGAATGTGTTCAGATTCCTTTTATATTGCATTTGGCACATGGTGAGGATTATCTCGAGAGTGCAAAGTAGCCAAATGAAACTTTTACTGGATTTCCACTTACTTTATCAAATCTCATCTCCACCACACAGGACAAGTTTGCATCTGTTATAGTTTTGGAGAAAATTGTGGTTATTTCATTTTTGCGCGAATGTGTTCAGATTCCTTTTATATTGCATTTGGCACATGGTGACGATTATCTCGAGAGTGCAAAGTAGCCAAATGAAACTTTTACTGGATTTCCACTTACTTTATCAAATCTAATCTCCACCACACAGGACAAGTATGCATCTGTTATAGTTTTGGAGAAAATTGTGGTTATTTCATTTTTGCGCGAATGTGTTCAGATTCATTTTATATTGCATTTGGCACATGGTGACGATTATCTCGAGAGTGCAAAGTAGCCAAATGAAACTTTTACTGGATTTCCACTTACTTTATCAAATCTCATCTCCACCACACAGGACAAGTTTGCATCTGTTATAGTTTTGGAGAAAATTGTGGTCATTTCATTTTTGCGCGAATGTGTTCAGATTCCTTTTACATTGCATTTGGCACATGGTGACGATTATCTCGAGAGTGCAAAGTAGCCAAATGAAACTTTTACTGGATTTCCACTTACTTTATCAAATCTCATCTCCACCACACAGGACAAGTTTGCATCTGTTATAGTTTTGGAGAAAATTGTGGTCATTTCATTTTTGCGCGAATGTGTTCAGATTCCTTTTATATTGCATTTGGCACATGGTGACGATTATCTCGAGAGTCCAAAGTAGCCAAATGAAACTTTTACTGGATTTCCACTTACTTTATCAAATCTCATCTCCACCACACAGGACAAGTTTGCATCTGTTATAGTTTTGGAGAAAATTGTGGTCATTTCATTTTTGCGCGAATGTGTTCAGATTCCTTTTATATTGCATTTGGCACATGGTGACGATTATCTCGAGAGTGCAAAGTAGCCAAATGAAACTTTTACTGGATTTCCACTTACTTTATCAAATCTCATCTCCACCACACAGGACAAGTTTGCATCTGTTATAGTTTTGGAGAAAATTGTGGTCATTTCATTTTTGCGCGAATGTGTTCAGATTCCTTTTATATTGCATTTGGCACATGGTGACGATTATCTCGAGAGTGCAAAGTAGCCAACTGAAACTTTTACTAAATTTCCACTTACTTTATCAAATCTCATCTCCACCACACAGGACAAGTTTGCATCTGTTATAGTTTTGGAGAAAATTGTGGTCATTTCATTTTTGCGCGAATGTGTTCAGATTCCTTTTATATTGCATTTGGCACATGGTGACGATTATCTCGAGAATACAAAGTAGCCAAATGAAACTTTTACTGGATTTCCACTTACTTTATCAAATCTCATCTCCACCACACAGGACAAGTTTGCATCTGTTATAGTTTTGGAGAAAATTGTGGTCATTTCATTTTTGCGCGAATGTGTTCAGATTCCTTTTTTATTGCATTTGGCACATGGTGACGATTATCTCGAGAGTGCAAAGTAGCCAAATGAAACTTTTACTGGATTTCCACTTACTTTATCAAATCTCATCTCCACCACACAGGACAAGTTTGCATCTGTTATAGTTTTGGAGAAAATTGTGGTCATTTCATTTTTGCGCGAATGTGTTCAGATTCCTTTTATATTGCATTTGGCACATGGTGACGATTATCTCGAGAGTGCAAAGTAGCCAAATGAAACTTTTACTGGATTTCCACTTACTTTATCAAATCTCATCTCCACCACACAGGACAAGTTTGCATCTGTTATAGTTTTGGAGAAAATTGTGGTCATTTCATTTTTGCGCGAATGTGTTCAGATTCCTTTTATATTGCATTTGGCACATGGTGACGATTATCTCGAGAGTGCAAAGTAGCCAAATGAAACTTTTACTGGATTTCCACTTACTTTATCAAATCTAATCTCCACCACACAGGACAAGTATGCATCTGTTATAGTTTTGGAGAAAATTGTGGTCATTTCATTTTTGCGCGAATGTGTTCAGATTCCTTTTATATTGCATTTGGCACATGGTGACGATTATCTCGAGAGTCCAAAGTAGCCAAATGAAACTTTTACTGGATTTCCACTTACTTTATCAAATCTCATCTCCACCACACAGGACAAGTTTGCATCTGTTATAGTTTTGGAGAAAATTGTGGTCATTTCATTTTTGCGCGAATGTGTTCAGATTCCTTTTATATTGCATTTGGCACATGGTGACGATTATCTCGAGAGTGCAAAGTAGCCAAATGAAACTTTTACTGGATTTCCACTTACTTTATCAAATCTCATCTCCACCACACAGGACAAGTTTGCATCTGTTATAGTTTTGGAGAAAATTGTGGTCATTTCATTTTTGCGCGAATGTGTTCAGATTCCTTTTATATTGCATTTGGCACATGGTGACGATTATCTCGAGAGTGCAAAGTAGCCAATTGAAACTTTTACTAAATTTCCACGTACTTTATCAAATCTCATCTCCACCACACAGGACAAGTTTGCATCTGTTATAGTTTTGGAGAAAATTGTGGTCATTTCATTTTTGCGCGAATGTGTTCAGATTTCTTTTATATTGCATTTGGCACATGGTGACGATTATCTCGAGAGTGCAAAGTAGCCAAATGAAACTTTTACTGGATTTCCACTTAATTTATCAAATCTCATCTCCACCACACAGGACAAGTTTGCATCTGTTATAGTTTTGGAGAAAATTGTGGTCATTTCATTTTTGCGCGAATGTGTTCAGATTCCTTTTATATTGCATTTGGCACATGGTGACGATTATCTCGAGAATGCAAAGTAGCCAAATGAAACTTTTACTGGATTTCCACTTACTTTATCAAATCTCTTCTCCACCACACAGGACAAGTTTGCATCTGTTATAGTTTTGGAGAAAATTGTGGTCATTTCATTTTTGCGCGAATGTGTTCGGATTCCTTTTTTATTGCATTTGGCACATGGTGACGATTATCTCGAGAGTGCAAAGTAGCCAAATGAAACTTTTACTGGATTTCCACTTACTTTATCAAATCTCATCTCCACCACACAGGACAAGTTTGCATCTGTTATAGTTTTGGAGAAAATTGTGGTCATTTCATTTTTGCGCGAATGTGTTCAGATTCCTTTTATATTGCATTTGGCACATGGTGACGATTATCTCGAGAGTGCAAAGTAGCCAAATGAAACTTTTACTGGATTTCCACTTACTTTATCAAATCTCATCTCCACCACACAGGACAAGTTTGCATCTGTTATAGTTTTGGAGAAAATTGTGGTCATTTCATTTTTGCGCGAATGTGTTCAGATTCCTTTTATATTGCATTTGGCACATGGTGACGATTATCTCGAGAGTGCAAAGTAGCCAAATGAAACTTTTACTGGATTTCCACTTACTTTATCAAATCTCATCTCCACCACACAGGACAAGTTTGCATCTGTTATAGTTTTGGAGAAAATTGTGGTCATTTCATTTTTGCGCGAATGTGTTCAGATTCCTTTTATATTGCATTTGGCACATGGTGACGATTATCTCGAGAGTGCAAAGTAGCCAAATGAAACTTTTACTGGATTTCCACTTACTTTATCAAATCTCATCTCCACCACACAGGACAAGTTTGCATCTGTTATAGTTTTGGAGAAAATTGTGGTTATTTCATTTTTGCGCGAATGTGTTCAGATTTTTTTTATATTGCATTTGGCACATGGTGACGATTATCTTGCGAGTGCAAAGTAGCCAAATGAAACTTTTACTGGATTTCCACTTACTTTATCAAATCTCATCTCCACCACACAGGACAAGTTTGCATCTGTTATAGTTTTGGAGAAAATTGTGGTCATTTCATTTTTGCGCGAATGTGTTCAGATTCCTTTTATATTGCATTTGGCACATGGTGACGATTATCTCGAGAGTGCAAAGTAGCCAAATGAAACTTTTACTGGATTTCCACTTACTTTATCAAATCTCATCTCCACCACACAGGACAAGTTTGCATCTGTTACAGTTTTGGAGAAAATTGTGGTCATTTCATTTTTGCGCGAATGTGTTCAGATTCCTTTTATATTGCATTTGGCACATGGTGACGATTATCTCGAGAGTCCAAAGTAGCCAAATGAAACTTTTACTGGATTTCCACTTACTTTATCAAATCTCATCTCCACCACACAGGACAAGTTTGCATCTGTTATAGTTTTGGAGAAAATTGTGGTCATTTCATTTTTGCGCGAATGTGTTCAGATTCCTTTTATATTGCATTTGGCACATGGTGACGATTATCTCGAGAGTGCAAAGTAGCCAAATGAAACTTTTACAGAATTTCCACTTACTTTATCAAATCTCATCTCCACCACACAGGACAAGTTTGCATCTGTTATAGTTTTGGAGAAAATTGTGGTCATTTCATTTTTGCGCGAATGTGTTCAGATTACTTTTATATTGCATTTGGCACATGGTGACGATTATCTCGAGAGTGCAAAGTAGCCAATTGAAACTTTTACTGGATTTCCACTTACTTTATCAAATCTCATCTCCACCACACAGGACAAGTTTGCATCTGTTATAGTTTTGGAGAAAATTGTGGTCATTTCATTTTTGCGCGAATGTGTTCAGATTCCTTTTATATTGCATTTGGCACATGGTGACGATTATCTCGAGAGGGCAAAGTAGCCAAATGAAACTTTTACTGGATTTCCACTTACTTTATCAAATCTCATCTCCACCACACAGGACAAGTTTGCATCTGTTACAGTTTTGGAGAAAATTGTGGTCATTTCATTTTTGCGCGAATGTGTTCAGATTCCTTTTATATTGCATTTGGCACATGGTGACGATTATCTCGAGAGTCCAAAGTAGCCAAATGAAACTTTTACTGGATTTCCACTTACTTTATCAAATCTCATCTCCACCACACAGGACAAGTTTGCATCTGTTATAGTTTTGGAGAAAATTGTTGTCATTTCATTTTTGCGCGAATGTGTTCAGATTCCTTTTATATTGCATTTGGCACATGGTGACGATTATCTCGAGAGTGCAAAGTAGCCAAATGAAACTTTTACAGAATTTCCACTTACTTTATCAAATCTCATCTCCACCACACAGGACAAGTTTGCATCTGTTATAGTTTTGGAGAAAATTGTGGTCATTTCATTTTTGCGCGAATGTGTTCAGATTCCTTTTATATTGCATTTGGCACATGGTGACGATTATCTCGAGAGTGCAAAGTAGCCAAATGAAACTTTTACTGGATTTCCACTTACTTTATCAAATCTCATCTCCAAAACACAGGACAAGTTTGCATCTGTTATAGTTTTGGAGAAAATTGTGGTCATTTCATTTTTGCGCGAATGTGTTCAGATTCCTTTTATATTGCATTTGGCACATGGTGACGATTATCTCGAGAGTGCAAAGTAGCCAAATGAAACTTTTACTGGATTTCCACTTACTTTATCAAATCTCATCTCCACCACACAGGACAAGTTTGCATCTGTTATAGTTTTGGAGAAAATTGTGGTCATTTCATTTTTGCGCGAATGTGTTCAGATTCCTTTTATATTGCATTTGGCACATGGTGACGATTATCTGGAGAGGGCAAAGTAGCCAAATGAAACTTTTACTGGATTTCCACTTACTTTATCAAATCTCATCACCACACAGGACAAGTTTGCATCTGTTATAGTTTTGGAGAAAATTGTGGTCATTTCATTTTTGCGCGAATGTGTTCAGATTCCTTTTATATTGCATTTGGCACATGGTGACGATTATCTCGAAAGTGCAAAGTAGCCAAATGAAACTTTTACTGGATTTCCACTTACTTTATCAAATCTCATCTCCACCACACAGGACAAGTTTGCATCTGTTACAGTTTTGGAGAAAATTGTGGTCATTTCATTTTTGCGCGAATGTGTTCAGATTCCTTTTATATTGCATTTGGCACATGGTGACGATTATCTCGAGAGTCCAAAGTAGCCAAATGAAACTTTTACTGGATTTCCACTTACTTTATCAAATCTCATCTCCACCACACAGGACAAGTTTGCATCTGTTATAGTTTTGGAGAAAATTGTTGTCATTTCATTTTTGCGCGAATGTGTTCAGATTCCTTTTATATTGCATTTGGCACATGGTGACGATTATCTCGAGAGTGCAAAGTAGCCAAATGAAACTTTTACAGAATTTCCACTTACTTTATCAAATCTCATCTCCACCACACAGGACAAGTTTGCATCTGTTATAGTTTTGGAGAAAATTGTGGTCATTTCATTTTTGCGCGAATGTGTTCAGATTCCTTTTATATTGCATTTGGCACATGGTGACGATTATCTCGAGAGTGCAAAGTAGCCAAATGAAACTTTTACTGGATTTCCACTTACTTTATCAAATCTCATCTCCAAAACACAGGACAAGTTTGCATCTGTTATAGTTTTGGAGAAAATTGTGGTCATTTTTATTTTTGCGCGAATGTGTTCAGATTCCTTTTATATTGCATTTGGCACATGGTGACGATTATCTCGAGAGTGCAAAGTAGCCAAATGAAACTTTTACTGGATTTCCACTTACTTTATCAAATCTCATCTCCACCACACAGGACAAGTTTGCATCTGTTATAGTTTTGGAGAAAATTGTGGTCATTTCATTTTTGCGCGAATGTGTTCAGATTCCTTTTATATTGCATTTGGCACATGGTGACGATTATCTGGAGAGGGCAAAGTAGCCAAATGAAACTTTTACTGGATTTCCACTTACTTTATCAAATCTCATCACCACACAGGACAAGTTTGCATCTGTTATAGTTTTGGAGAAAATTGTGGTCATTTCATTTTTGCGCGAATGTGTTCAGATTCCTTTTATATTGCATTTGGCACATGGTGACGATTATCTCGAAAGTGCAAAGTAGCCAAATGAAACTTTTACTGGATTTCCACTTACTTTATCAAATCTCATCTCCACCACACAGGACAAGTTTGCATCTGTTATAGTTTTGGAGAAAATTGTGGTTATTTCATTTTTGCGCGAATGTGTTCAGATTCCATTTATATTGCATTTGGCACATGGTGACGATTATCTTGCGAGTGCAAAGTAGCCAAATGAAACTTTTACTGGATTTCCACTTACTTTATCAAATCTCATCTCCACCACACAGGACAAGTTTGCATCTGTTATAGTTTTGGAGAAAATTGTGGTCATTTCATTTTTGCGCGAATGTGTTCAGATTCCTTTTATATTGCATTTGGCACATGGTGACGATTATCTCGAGAGTGCAAAGTAGCCAAATGAAACTTTTACTGGATTTCCACTTTATCAAATCTCATCTCCATCACACAGGACAAGTTTGCATCTGTTATAGTTTTGGAGAAAATTGTTGTCATTTCATTTTTGCGCGAATGTGTTCAGATTCCTTTTATATTGCATTTGGCATATGGTGACGATTATCTCGAGAGTGCAAAGTAGCCAAATGAAACGTTTACTGGATTTCCACTTACTTTATCAAATCTCATCTCCACCACACAGGACAAGTTTGCATCTGTTATAGTTTTGGAGAAAATTGTGGTCATTTCATTTTTGCGCGAATGTGTTCAGATTCCTTTTATATTGCATTTGGCACATGGTGACGATTATCTCGAGAGTGCAAAGTAGCCAAATGAAACTTTTACTGGATTTCCACTTTATCAAATCTCATCTCCACCACACAGGACAAGTTTGCATCTGTTATAGTTTTGGAGAAAATTGTGGTCATTTCATTTTTGCGCGAATGTGTTCAGATTCCTTTTATATTGCATTTGGCACATGGTGACGATTATCTCGAGAGTGTAAAGTAGCCAAATGAAACTTTTACTGGATTTCCACTTACTTTATCAAATCTCATCTCCACCACACAGGACAAGTTTGCATCTGTTATAGTTTTGGAGAAAATTGTGGTTATTTCATTTTTGCGCGAATGTGTTCAGATTCCTTTTATATTGCATTTGGCACATGGTGACGATTATCTCGAGAGTGCAAAGTAGCCAAATGAAACTTTTACTGGATTTCCACTTACTTTATCAAATCTCATCTCCACCACACAGGACAAGTTTGCATGTGTTATAGTTTTGGAGAAAATTGTGGTCATTTCATTTTTGCGCGAATGTGTTCAGATTCATTTTATATTGCATTTGGCACATGGTGACGATTATCTCGAGAGTGCAAAGTAGCCAAATGAAACTTTTACTGGATTTCCACTTTATCAAATCTCATCTCCACCACAACGGACAAGTTTGCATCTGTTATAGTTTTGGAGAAAATTGTGGTCATTTCATTTTTGCGCGAATGTGTTCAGATTCCTTTTATATTGCATTTGGCACATGGTGACGATTATCTCGAGAGTGCAAAGTAGCCAAATGAAACTTTTACTGGATTTCCACTTACTTTATCAAATCTCATCTCCACCACACAGGACAAGTTTGCATCTGTTATAGTTTTGGAGAAAATTGTGGTCATTTCATTTTTGCGCGAATGTGTTCAGATTCCTTTTATATTGCATTTGGCACATGGTGACGATTATCTCGAGAGTGCAAAGTAGCCAAATGAAACTTTTACTGGATTTCCACTTACTTTATCAAATCTCATCTCCACCACACAGGACAAGTTTGCATCTTTTATAGTTTTGGAGAAAATTGTGGTCATTTCATTTTTGCGCGAATGTGTTCAGATTCCTTTTATATTGCATTTGGCACATGGTGACGATTATCTCGAGAGTGCAAAGTAGCCAAATGAAACTTTTACTGGATTTCCACTTACTTTATCAAATCTCATCTCCACCACACAGGACAAGTTTGCATCTGTTATAGTTTTGGAGAAAATTGTGGTCATTTCATTTTTGCGCGAATGTGTTCAGATTCCTTTTATATTGCATTTGGCACATGGTGACGATTATCTCGAGAGTGCAAAGTAGCCAAATGAAACTTTTACTGGATTTCCACTTACTTTATCAAATCTCATCTCCACCACACAGGACAAGTTTGCATCTGTTATAGTTTTGGAGAAAATTGTGGTCATTTCATTTTTGCGCGAATGTGTTCAGATTCCTTTTATATTGCATTTGGCACATGGTGACGATTATCTCGAGAGTGCAAAGTAGCCAAATGAAACTTTTACTGGATTTCCACTTACTTTATCAAATCTCATCTCCACCACACAGGACAAGTTTGCATCTGTTATAGTTTTGGAGAAAATTGTGGTCATTTCATTTTTGCGCGAATGTGTTCAGATTCCTTTTATATTGCATTTGGCACATGGTGACGATTATCTCGAGAGTGCAAAGTAGCCAAATGAAACTTTTACTGGATTTCCACTTACTTTATCAAATCTCATCTCCACCACACAGGACAAGTTTGCATCTGTTATAGTTTTGGAGAAAATTGTGGTCATTTCATTTTTGCGCGAATGTGTTCAGATTCCTTTTATATTGCATTTGGCACATGGTGACGATTATCTCGAGAGTGCAAAGTAGCCAAATGAAACTTTTACTGGATTTCCACTTACTTTATCAAATCTCATCTCCACCACACAGGACAAGTTTGCATCTGTTATAGTTTTGGAGAAAATTGTGGTCATTTCATTTTTGCGCGAATGTGTTCAGATTCCTTTTATATTGCATTTGGCACATGGTGACGATTATCTCGAGAGTGCAAAGTAGCCAAATGAAACTTTTACTGGATTTCCACTTACTTTATCAAATCTCATCTCCACCACACAGGACAAGTTTGCATCTGTTATAGTTTTGGAGAAAATTGTGGTCATTTCATTTTTGCGCGAATGTGTTCAGATTCCTTTTATATTGCATTTGGCACATGGTGACGATTATCTCGAGAGTCCAAAGTAGCCAAATGAAACTTTTACTGGATTTCCACTTACTTTATCAAATCTCATCTCCACCACACAGGACAAGTTTGCATCTGTTATAGTTTTGGAGAAAATTGTGGTCATTTCATTTTTGCGCGAATGTGTTCAGATTCCTTTTATATTGCATTTGGCACATGGTGACGATTATCTCGAGAGTGCAAAGTAGCCAAATTAAACTTTTACTGGATTTCCACTTACTTTATCAAATCTCATCTCCACCACACAGGACAAGTTTGCATCTGTTATAGTTTTGGAGAAAATTGTGGTCATTTCATTTTTGCGCGAATGTGTTCAGATTCCTTTTATATTGCATTTGGCACATGGTGACGATTATCTCGAGAGTGCAAAGTAGCCAATTGAAACTTTTACTAAATTTCCACTTACTTTATCAAATCTCATCTCCACCACACAGGACAAGTTTGCATCTGTTATAGTTTTGGAGAAAATTGTGGTCATTTCATTTTTGCGCGAATGTGTTCAGATTCCTTTTTTATTGCATTTGGCACATGGTGACGATTATCTCGAGAGTGCAAAGTAGCCAACTGAAACTTTTACTGGATTTCCACTTACTTTATCAAATCTCATCTCCACCACACATGACAAGCTTGCATCTGTTATAGTTTTGTAGAAAATTGTGGTCATTTCATTTTTGCGCGAATGTGTTCAGATTCCTTTTATATTGCATTTGGCACATGGTGACGATTATCTCGAGAGTGCAAAGTAGCCAAATGAAACTTTTACTGGATTTCCACTTACTTTATCAAATCTCATCTCCACCACACAGGACAGGTTTGCATCTGTTATAGTTTTGGAGAAAATTGTGGTCATTTCATTTTTGCGCGAATGTGTTCAGATTCCTTTTATATTGCATTTGGCACATGGTGACGATTATCTCGAGAGTGCAAAGTAGCCAAACAAAACTTTTACTGGATTTCCACTTACTTTATCAAATCTCATCTCCACCACACAGGACAAGTTTGCATCTGTTATAGTTTTGGAGAAAATTGTGGTCATTTCATTTTTGCGCGAATGTGTTCAGATTCCTTTTATATTGCATTTGGCAAATGGTGACGATTATCTCGAGAGTGCAAAGTAGCCAAATGAAACTTTTACTGGATTTCCACTTACTTTATCAAATCTCATCTCCACCACACAGGACAAGTTTGCATCTGTTATAGTTTTGGATAAAATTGTGGTTATTTCATTTTTGCTCGAATGTGTTCAGATTCCTTTTATATTGCATTTGGCACATGGTGACGATTATCTTGAGAGTGCAAAGTAGCCAAATGAAACTTTTACTGGATTTCCACTTACTTTATCAAATCTCATCTCCACCACACAGGACAAGTTTGCATCTGTTATAGTTTTGGAGAAAATTGTGGTCATTTCATTTTTGCGCGAATGTGTTCAGATTCCTTTTATATTGTATTTGGCACATGGTGACGATTATCTCGAGAGTGCAAAGTAGCCAAATTAAACTTTTACTGGATTTCCACTTTATCAAATCTCATCTCCACCACACAGGACAAGTTTGCATCTGTTATAGTTTTGGAGAAAATTGTTGTCATTTCATTTTTGCGCGAATGTGTTCAGATTCCTTTTATATTGCATTTGGCACATGGTGACGATTATCTCGAGAGTGCAAAGTAGCCAAATGAAACTTTTACTGGATTTCCACTTACTTTATCAAATCTCATCTCCACCACACAGGACAAGTTTGCATCTGTTATAGTTTTGGAGAAAATTGTGGTCATTTCATTTTTGCGCGAATGTGTTCAGATTCCTTTTATATTGCATTTGGCACATGGTGACGATTATCTCGAGAGTGAAAAGTAGCCAAATGAAACTTTTACTGGATTTCCACTTACTTTATCAAATCTCATCTCCACCACACAGGACAAGTTTGCATCTGTTATAGTTTTGGAGAAAATTGTGGTCATTTCATTTTTGCGCGAATGTGTTCAGATTCCTTTTATATTGCATTTGGCACATGGTGACGATTATCTCGAGAGTGCAAAGTAGCCAAATGAAACTTTTACTGGATTTCCACTTACTTTATCAAATCTCATCTCCACCACACAGGACAAGTTTGCATCTGTTATAGTTTTGGAGAAAATTGTGGTCATTTCATTTTTGCGCGAATGTGTTCAGATTCCTTTTATATTGCATTTGGCACATGGTGACGATTATCTCGAGAATGCAAAGTAGCCAAATGAAACTTTTACTGGATTTCCACTTACTTTATCAAATCTCATCTCCACCACACAGGACAAGTTTGCATCTGTTATAGTTTTGGAGAAAATTGTGGTCATTTCATTTTTGCGCGAATGTGTTCAGATTCCTTTTTTATTGCATTTGGCACATGGTGACGATTATCTCGAGAGTGCAAAGTAGCCAAATTAAACTTTTACTGGATTTCCACTTACTTTATCAAATCTCATCTCCACCACACAGGACGTTTGCATCTGTTATAGTTTTGGAGAAAATTGTGGTCATTTCATTTTTGCGCGAATGTGTTCAGATTCCTTTTATATTGCATTTGGCACATGGTGACGATTATCTCGAGAGTGCAAAGTAGCCAAATGAAACTTTTACTGGATTTCCACTTACTTTATCAAATCTCATCTCCACCACACAGGACAAGTTTGCATCTGTTATAGTTTTGTAGAAAATTGTGGTCATTTAATTTTTGCGCGAATGTGTTCAGATTCCTTTTATATTGCATTTGGCACATGGTGACGATTATCTCGAGAGTGCAAAGTAGCCAAATGAAACTTTTACTGGATTTCCACTTACTTTATCAAATCTCATCTCCACCACACGGGACAAGTTTGCATCTGTTATAGTTTTGGAGAAAATTGCGGTCATTTCATTTTTGCGCGAATGTGTTCAGATTCCTTTTATATTGCATTTGGCACATGGTGACGATTATCTCGAGAGTGCAAAGTAGCCAAATGAAACTTTTACTGGATTTCCACTTACTTTATCAAATCTCATCTCCACCACACAGGACAAGTTTGCATCTGTTATAGTTTTGGAGAAAATTGTGGTCATTTCATTTTTGCGCGAATGTGTTCAGATTCCTTTTATATTGCATTTGGCACATGGTGACGATTATCTCGAGAGTGCAAAGTAGCCAAATGAAACTTTTACTGGTTTTCCACTTACTTTATCAAATCTCATCTCCACCACACAGGACAAGTTTGCATCTTTTATAGTTTTGGAGAAAATTGTGGTTATTTCATTTTTGCGCGAATGTGTTCAGATTCCTTTTATATTGCATTTGGCACATGGTGACGATTATCTTGAGAGTGCAAAGTAGCCAAATGAAACTTTTACTGGATTTCCACTTACTTTATCAAATCTCATCTCCACCACACAGGACAAGTTTGCATCTGTTATAGTTTTGGAGAAAATTGTGGTCATTTCATTTTTGCGCGAATGTGTTCAGATTCCTTTTATATTGCATTTGGCACATGGTGACGATTATCTCGAGAGTCCAAAGTAGCCAAATGAAACTTTTACTGGATTTCCACTTACTTTATCAAATCTCATCTCCACCACACAGGACAAGTTTGCATCTGTTATAGTTTTGGAGAAAATTGTGGTCATTTCATTTTTGCGCGAATGTGTTCAGATTCCTTTTATATTGCATTTGGCACATGGTGACGATTATCTCGAGAGTGCAAAGTAGCCAAATTAAACTTTTACTGGATTTCCACTTACTTTATCAAATCTCATCTCCACCACACAGGACAAGTTTGCATCTGTTATAGTTTTGGAGAAAATTGTGGTCATTTCATTTTTGCGCGAATGTGTTCAGATTCCTTTTATATTGCATTTGGCACATGGTGACGATTATCTCGAGAGTGCAAAGTAGCCAATTGAAACTTTTACTAAATTTCCACTTACTTTATCAAATCTAATCTCCACCACACAGGACAAGTTTGCATCTGTTATAGTTTTGGAGAAAATTGTGGTCATTTCATTTTTGCGCGAATGTGTTCAGATTCCTTTTTTATTGCATTTGGCACATGGTGACGATTATCTCGAGAGTGCAAAGTAGCCAAATGAAACTTTTACTGGATTTCCACTTACTTTATCAAATCTCATCTCCACCACACAGGACAAGTTTGCATCTGTTATAGTTTTTGAGAAAATTGTGGTCATTTCATTTTTGCGCGAATGTGTTCAGATTCCTTTTATATTGCATTTGGCACATGGAGACGATTATCTCGAGAGTGCAAAGTAGCCAAATGAAACTTTTACTGGATTTCCACTTACTTTATCAAATCTCATCTCCACCACACAGGACAAGCTTGCATCTGTTATAGTTTTGGAGAAAATTGTGGTCATTTAATTTTTGCGCGAATGTGTTCAGATTCCTTTTATATTGCATTTGGCACATGGTGACGATTATCTCGAGAGTGAAAAGTAGCCAAATGAAACTTTTACTGGATTTCCACTTACTTTATCAAATCTCATCTCCACCACACAGGACAAGTTTGCATCTGTTATAGTTTTGGAGAAAATTGCGGTCATTTCATTTTTGCGCGAATGTGTTCAGATTCCTTTTATATTGCATTTGGCACATGGTGACGATTATCTCGAGAGTGCAAAGTAGCCAAATGAAACTTTTACTGGATTTCCACTTACTTTATCAAATCTCATCTCCACCACACAGGACAGGTTTGCATCTGTTATAGTTTTGGAGAAAATTGTGGTCATTTCATTTTTGCGCGAATGTGTTCAGATTCCTTTTATATTGCATTTGGCACATGGTGACGATTATCTCGAGAGTGCAAAGTAGCCAAATGAAACTTTTACTGGATTTCCACTTACTTTATCAAATCTCATCTCCACCACACAGGACAAGTTTGCATCTGTTATAGTTTTGGAGAAAATTGTGGTCATTTCATTTTTGCGCGAATGTGTTCAGATTCCTTTTATATTGCATTTGGCACATGGTGACGATTATCTCGAGAGTGCAAAGTAGCCAAATGAAACTTTTACTGGATTTCCACTTACTTTATCAAATCTCATCTCCACCACACAGGACAAGTTTGCATCTGTTATAGTTTTGGATAAAATTGTGGTTATTTCATTTTTGCTCGAATGTGTTCAGATTCCTTTTATATTGCATTTGGCACATGGTGACGATTATCTTGAGAGTGCAAAGTAGCCAAATGAAACTTTTACTGGATTTCCACTTACTTTATCAAATCTCATCTCCACCACACAGGACAAGTTTGCATCTGTTATAGTTTTGGAGAAAATTGTGGTCATTTCATTTTTGCGCGAATGTGTTCAGATTCCTTTTATATTGTATTTGGCACATGGTGACGATTATCTCGAGAGTGCAAAGTAGCCAAATGAAACTTTTACTGGATTTCCACTTTATCAAATCTCATCTCCACCACACAGGACAAGTTTGCATCTGTTATAGTTTTGGAGAAAATTGTTGTCATTTCATTTTTGCGCGAATGTGTTCAGATTCCTTTTATATTGCATTTGGCACATGGTGACGATTATCTCGAGAGTGCAAAGTAGCCAAATGAAACTTTTACTGGATTTCCACTTACTTTATCAAATCTCATCTCCACCACACAGGACAGGTTTGCATCTGTTATAGTTTTGGAGAAAATTGTGGTCATTTCATTTTTGCGTGAATGTGTTCAGATTCCTTTTATATTGCATTTGGCACATGGTGACGATTATCTCGAGAGTGCAAAGTAGCCAAATGAAACTTTTACTGGATTTCCACTTACTTTATCAAATCTCATCTCCACCACACAGGACAAGTTTGCATCTGTTATAGTTTTGGAGAAAATTGTGGTCATTTCATTTTTGCGCGAATGTGTTCAGATTCCTTTTATATTGCATTTGGCACATGGTGACGATTATCTCGAGAGTGCAAAGTAGCCAAATGAAACTTTTACTGGATTTCCACTTACTTTATCAAATCTCATCTCCACCACACAGGACAAGTTTGCATCTGTTATAGTTTTGGAGAAAATTGTGGTTATTTCTTTTTTGCGCGAATGTGTTCAGATTCCTTTTATATTGCATTTGGCACATGGTGACGATTATCTTGAGAGTGCAAAGTAGCCAAATGAAACTTTTACTGGATTTCCACTTACTTTATCAAATCTCATCTCCACCACACAGGACAAGTTTGCATCTGTTATAGTTTTGGAGAAAATTGTGGTCATTTCATTTTTGCGCGAATGTGTTCAGATTCCTTTTATATTGCATTTGGCACATGGAGACGATTATCTCGAGAGTCCAAAGTAGCCAAATGAAACTTTTACTGGATTTCCACTTACTTTATCAAATCTCATCTCCACCACACAGGACAAGTTTGCATCTGTTATAGTTTTGGAGAAAATTGTGGTCATTTCATTTTTGCGCGAATGTGTTCAGATTCCTTTTATATTGCATTTGGCACATGGTGACGATTATCTCGAGAGTGCAAAGTAGCCAAATTAAACTTTTACTGGATTTCCACTTACTTTATCAAATCTCATCTCCACCACACAGGACAAGTTTGCATCTGTTATAGTTTTGGAGAAAATTGTGGTCATTTCATTTTTGCGCGAATGTGTTCAGATTCCTTTTATATTGCATTTGGCACATGGTGACGATTATCTCGAGAGTGCAAAGTAGCCAATTGAAACTTTTACTAAATTTCCACTTACTTTATCAAATCTAATCTCCACCACACAGGACAAGTTTGCATCTGTTATAGTTTTGGAGAAAATTGTGGTCATTTCATTTTTGCGCGAATGTGTTCAGATTCCTTTTTTATTGCATTTGGCACATGGTGACGATTATCTCGAGAGTGCAAAGTAGCCAAATGAAACTTTTACTGGATTTCCACTTACTTTATCAAATCTCATCTCCACCACACAGGACAAGTTTGCATCTGTTATAGTTTTTGAGAAAATTGTGGTCATTTCATTTTTGCGCGAATGTGTTCAGATTCCTTTTATATTGCATTTGGCACATGGAGACGATTATCTCGAGAGTGCAAAGTAGCCAAATGAAACTTTTACTGGATTTCCACTTACTTTATCAAATCTCATCTCCACCACACAGGACAAGCTTGCATCTGTTATAGTTTTGGAGAAAATTGTGGTCATTTAATTTTTGCGCGAATGTGTTCAGATTCCTTTTATATTGCATTTGGCACATGGTGACGATTATCTCGAGAGTGAAAAGTAGCCAAATGAAACTTTTACTGGATTTCCACTTACTTTATCAAATCTCATCTCCACCACACAGGACAAGTTTGCATCTGTTATAGTTTTGGAGAAAATTGCGGTCATTTCATTTTTGCGCGAATGTGTTCAGATTCCTTTTATATTGCATTTGGCACATGGTGACGATTATCTCGAGAGTGCAAAGTAGCCAAATGAAACTTTTACTGGATTTCCACTTACTTTATCAAATCTCATCTCCACCACACAGGACAGGTTTGCATCTGTTATAGTTTTGGAGAAAATTGTGGTCATTTCATTTTTGCGCGAATGTGTTCAGATTCCTTTTATATTGCATTTGGCACATGGTGACGATTATCTCGAGAGTGCAAAGTAGCCAAATGAAACTTTTACTGGATTTCCACTTACTTTATCAAATCTCATCTCCACCACACAGGACAAGTTTGCATCTGTTATAGTTTTGGAGAAAATTGTGGTCATTTCATTTTTGCGCGAATGTGTTCAGATTCCTTTTATATTGCATTTGGCACATGGTGACGATTATCTCGAGAGTGCAAAGTAGCCAAATGAAACTTTTACTGGATTTCCACTTACTTTATCAAATCTCATCTCCACCACACAGGACAAGTTTGCATCTGTTATAGTTTTGGATAAAATTGTGGTTATTTCATTTTTGCTCGAATGTGTTCAGATTCCTTTTATATTGCATTTGGCACATGGTGACGATTATCTTGAGAGTGCAAAGTAGCCAAATGAAACTTTTACTGGATTTCCACTTACTTTATCAAATCTCATCTCCACCACACAGGACAAGTTTGCATCTGTTATAGTTTTGGAGAAAATTGTGGTCATTTCATTTTTGCGCGAATGTGTTCAGATTCCTTTTATATTGTATTTGGCACATGGTGACGATTATCTCGAGAGTGCAAAGTAGCCAAATGAAACTTTTACTGGATTTCCACTTTATCAAATCTCATCTCCACCACACAGGACAAGTTTGCATCTGTTATAGTTTTGGAGAAAATTGTTGTCATTTCATTTTTGCGCGAATGTGTTCAGATTCCTTTTATATTGCATTTGGCACATGGTGACGATTATCTCGAGAGTGCAAAGTAGCCAAATGAAACTTTTACTGGATTTCCACTTACTTTATCAAATCTCATCTCCACCACACAGGACAAGTTTGCATCTGTTATAGTTTTGGAGAAAATTGTGGTCATTTCATTTTTGCGCGAATGTGTTCAGATTCCTTTTATATTGCATTTGGCACATGGTGACGATTATCTCAAGAGTGCAAAGTAGCCAAATGAAACTTTTACTGGATTTCCACTTACTTTATCAAATCTCATCTCCACCACACAGGACAAGTTTGCATCTGTTATAGTTTTGGAGAAAATTGTGGTCATTTCATTTTTGCGCGAATGTGTTCAGATTCCTTTTATATTGCATTTGGCACATGGTGACGATTATCTCGAGAGTGCAAAGTAGCCAAATGAAACTTTTACTGGATTTCCACTTACTTTATCAAATCTCATCTCCACCACACAGGACAAGTTTGCATCTGTTATAGTTTTGGAGAAAATTGTGGTCATTTCATTTTTGCGCGAATGTGTTCAGATTCCTTTTATATTGCATTTGGCACATGGTGACGATTATCTCGAGAATGCAAAGTAGCCAAATGAAACTTTTACTGGATTTCCACTTACTTTATCAAATCTCATCTCCACCACACAGGACAAGTTTGCATCTGTTATAGTTTTGGAGAAAGTTGTGGTCATTTCATTTTTGCGCGAATGTGTTCAGATTCCTTTTTTATTGCATTTGGCACATGGTGACGATTATCTCGAGAGTGCAAAGTAGCCAAATGAAACTTTTACTGGATTTCCACTTACTTTATCAAATCTCATCTCCACCACACAGGACAAGTTTGCATCTGTTATAGTTTTGGAGAAAATTGTGGTCATTTCATTTTTGCGCGAATGTGTTCAGATTCCTTTTATATTGCATTTGGCACATGGTGACGATTATCTCGAGAGTGCAAAGTGGCCAAATGAAACTTTTACTGGATTTCCACTTACTTTATCAAATCTCATCTCCACCACACAGGACAAGTTTGCATCTGTTATAGTTTTGTAGAAAATTGTGGTCATTTAATTTTTGCGCGAATGTGTTCAGATTCCTTTTATATTGCATTTGGCACATGGTGACGATTATCTCGAGAGTGCAAAGTAGCCAAATGAAACTTTTACTGGATTTCCACTTACTTTATCAAATCTCATCTCCACCACACGGGACAAGTTTGCATCTGTTATAGTTTTGGAGAAAATTGCGGTCATTTCATTTTTGCGCGAATGTGTTCAGATTCCTTTTATATTGCATTTGGCACATGGTGACGATTATCTCGAGAGTGCAAAGTAGCCAAATGAAACTTTTACTGGATTTCCACTTACTTTATCAAATCTCATCTCCACCACACAGGACAGGTTTGCATCTGTTATAGTTTTGGAGAAAATTGTGGTCATTTCATTTTTGCGCGAATGTGTTCAGATTCCTTTTATATTGCATTTGGCACATGGTGACGATTATCTCGAGAGTGCAAAGTAGCCAAATGAAACTTTTACTGGATTTCCACTTACTTTATCAAATCTCATCTCCACCACACAGGACAAGTTTGCATCTGTTATAGTTTTGGAGAAAATTGTGGTCATTTCATTTTTGCGCGAATGTGTTCAGATTCCTTTTATATTGCATTTGGCACATGGTGACGATTATCTCGAGAGTGCAAAGTAGCCAAATGAAACTTTTACTGGATTTCCACTTACTTTATCAAATCTCATCTCCACCACACAGGACAAGTTTGCATCTGTTATAGTTTTGGAGAAAATTGTGGTTATTTCATTTTTGCGCGAATGTGTTCAGATTCCTTTTATATTGCATTTGGCACATGGTGACGATTATCTTGAGAGTGCAAAGTAGCCAAATGAAACTTTTACTGGATTTCCACTTACTTTATCAAATCTCATCTCCACCACACAGGACAAGTTTGCATCTGTTATAGTTTTGGAGAAAATTGTGGTCACTTCATTTTTGCGCGAATGTGTTCAGATTCCTTTTATATTGCATTAGGCACATGGTGACGATTATCTCGAGAGTGCAAAGTAGCCAAATGAAACTTTTACTGGATTTCCACTTTATCAAATCTCATCTCCACCACACAGGACAAGTTTGCATCTGTTATAGTTTTGGAGAAAATTGTTGTCATTTCATTTTTGCGCGAATGTGTTCAGATTCCTTTTATATTGCATTTGGCACATGGTGACGATTATCTCGAGAGTGCAAAGTAGCCAAATGAAACTTTTACTGGATTTCCACTTACTTTATCAAATCTCATCTCCACCACACAGGACAAGTTTGCATCTGTTATAGTTTTGGAGAAAATTGTGGTCATTTCATTTTTGCGCGAATGTGTTCAGATTCCTTTTATATTGCATTTGGCACATGGTGACGATTATCTCGAGAGTCCAAAGTAGCCAAATGAAACTTTTACTGGATTTCCACTTACTTTATCAAATCTCATCTCCACCACACAGGACAAGTTTGCATCTGTTATAGTTTTGGAGAAAATTGTGGTCATTTCATTTTTGCGCGAATGTGTTCAGATTCCTTTTATATTGCATTTGGCACATGGTGACGATTATCTCGAGAGTGCAAAGTAGCCAATTGAAACTTTTACTGGATTTCCACTTACTTTATCAAATCTCATCTCCACCACACAGGACAAGTTTGCATCTGTTATAGTTTTGGAGAAAATTGTGGTCACTTCATTTTTGCGCGAATGTGTTCAGATTCCTTTTATATAGCATTTGGCACATGGTGACAATTATCTCGAGAGTGCAAAGTAGCCAAATGAAACTTTTACTGGATTTCCACTTACTTTATCAAATCTCATCTCCACCACACAGGACAAGTGTTACGGGGGGCTGTCTGATAATAACCGAAAGGAGTGTCAGACAGTCAGGGTCCACCGTGCAAAGACTTTGCTGCAGACTATGGCAGAGTGCCAAACCTCTGTTAACTCACAGAAGGATATAATAAGTAAGTAAATATAATAAGTAAGTAAAGCAATTCCTCCTTTACTTGGAGGGTGTGTGGAATGATCTCTGTTAATAATCACAGAGACAAAGGCAATGTGTGCGAAATGGCACCTACCTAGGTCCGCTCTTCTAGTGGTGCAAAAGAGACGAACAGCAGCATAAGCCGCACAAAGCTCCTACCTGCGTTCGCTCCACTAGTGTGCGAGGACACGAACCACTAGCTATGGCACCTGCCTAGGTCCGCTCTTCTAGTGGTGCAAAAGAGACGAACAGCAGCGTAAGCCGCACAAAGCTCCTACCTCTGTTCGCTCCCCTAGTGTGCGAGGATACGAACAACTGCCAGACGCAGTATAAGGAACGTTACCCTAGCGGCAACGTCCACCTACGAGTAGAATCACAAGGCCCAGCCAGACCATGTGCCTCAGGCACCTGCCTATGTCCGCTCCCCTAAGAGGTAAGGATACGGACAGCAGCCGAAGCTGTAAGGTATAAGAACGCTACCCTGCCGGTAGCGCTCACCTAGCATAGACAGAGGAATGCCTAGAGGAACGCGCACAGAGCGTCTACTCATATGCATGAACCAAGAGGACTGAGCACCATGCGGCGTGTGTCAGGGTCTTATATAGACTCTGTGCCTCATCCAAGATGGAGGACACCAGAGCCAATCCACTGCCAGAACGACAGGAGTGACGTCATGCTGGCCTATCACCGAGCAAGACGTCACAAGCACATGACCAGCGACCAATCGGCATAGAAGGTGTCAGAGACATGTGACCTCGTGTCAGCGATGATGTCACCCGCACATGTGCAATGGCTCCAAGATTGGACTTAGTCTCTGGCGCTCGCACATGTGCAGTAGCAAGAAATCTGGACTTAGTCTCCAGCGCTCGCACATGTGCAGTAGCAAGAAATCTGGACTTAGTCTCCAGCGCTCGCACATGTGCAGTAGCAAGAAATCTGGACTTAGTCTCCAGCGCTCGCACATGTGCAGTAGCAAGAAATCTGGACATAGTCTCCAGTGCTCGCAGCAACCGTAACAGTACCTCCCCCTCAAGGGCCCCCCTCCCGGCGACGCAGGTAATCGGCAACTAAGTCGGGAGCATGGACAGCCTCCTCAGGCTCCCAAGAGCGATGTTCCGGGCCATAGCCCTCCCAATCTATCAAGAAGAACCTGCGCCCTCTAATCATCTTAGAACCAACTATGGCTCGGACCTCATAGCTAGAGCGAGAGGAATCAGAGGCAGGAGAGTGCACTTCACGAGCGTGAGGTAAAATAGCCGGCTTTAGCAGTGAGACATGGAATTTGTCATGAATCCTAAGATGGACAGGTAACTTCAATTGATAGACTACAGGATTTACCTGTCGAAGAACCTCATAAGGACCCAGGAAGCGAGGAGCAAATTTGACAGAGCTCACTCTAAGTCTCACGTGTTTTGCAGAGAGCCACACAAAGTCCCCTGGAGAAAAGACAGGAGCCGGGCGACGAAACCGATCGGACACCGTCTTCATACGGTCCTTAGCTGCTTGGATCGACTCTTGAGTCCGATCCCAAACCTCTCTGGCATTAGTTGCCCAGTCGGCCACAAGAGGAGGAGGTGCAGCAGCGGGAAACGGTACCGGTACCCTAGGGTGTTGCCCATTATTGAGTACGAACGGTGTCTGCCCAGTGGCCTCAGCCAGCGAATTGTTAAGGGCAAATTCTGCCCAGGGTAGGAGGGAGGACCAGTTATCGTGGTTCTCAGCAACAAAGTGTCGAAGGTATATAATCATAGATTGATTGGTACGTTCAACCAAACCATTAGTCTCCGGATGGTATGCCGAAGAGAGATTCAACTCAATTTGCAGAAGGCTACAAAGATCTCGCCAGAAACGGGAAGTAAATTGCGGGCCTCTATCACAAATGATACGATCTGGCATCCCGTGAAGCCTAAAGACATGCTTGAGGAATAGTTTGGCTAGAACCCTGGAAGATGGGATTCTCGATAACGGTACGAGATGAACCATCCGGGAGAAATGGTCCGTAATGACCCACACAAATCTATGTCCCTGTGAACATGGAAGATCACCCACAAAGTCCATGCCTACCACCTCCCATGGTCTATCTGGCACTGGTAAAGGATGCAAGAGCCCAGCCGGTCTCTGCCGTAATAGACGGTTGCGAGCACACGAGTAGCAGGAACCGACATATCTCTTGACATGGCTGGCTAAGTGTGGCCACCAATACCACCTCTCCAGTAACTCTCGTGTCCGCCTAATACCAAAATGCCCACCCACCTTTGAGGTGTGGGCCCATGACAGTATATCATTCTGTCGATCAGGCGGAACAAAGGTCTTGCCCGGTGGGATTTGGTCTAACGTCACAGGGGAGAGCGTATGAAAAACCCTGGAGGGAAGGATAAGACGAGGTTCGTCAATCTCTTCCTGGGTAGAAAGCATAGAGCGAGACAGGGCGTCTGCCTTGTTATTCTTACTCCCAGACAGATAGTTGATGGAGAAGTGAAAGCGGGAGAAAAACAAGGACCAGCGGGCTTGGCGAGGATTCAGACGCTGAGCGGTTTGTAAGTACGTCAGATTCTTATGGTCTGTATAGACCTGGAAAGGATGTTTCGCTCCTTCCAGCAAGTGACGCCACTCCTCCAAGGCTAATCTCAAGGCGAGCAGTTCCCTATCCCCAATGGTATAGTTTCTCTCTGCCGGTGAAAAGGTTTTAGCAAAGAAGAAACACGGCCTTTTTCTACCTGCACCGTTCTTTTGATACAAGACCGCACCAGCACCCACTGAAGAGGCATCAACCTCTAAGAGGAAGGGCTTATTCTCATCGGGTCTTTGAAGAACGGGAGCAGTTGAAAAGTGTCTTTTTACTGCCTCAAAAGCCTGAGATGTCTCAGTAGACCAGGCTTTGGGATTAGCACCTTTCTTAGTCAAGGCCACCAAAGGGGCCACCAAAGTAGAAAAATGGGGTATGAACTGCCTGTAATAATTTATGAATCCTAAAAAGCGTTGCACCGCCTTCAAGGAATGAGGTTCGGACCATTGCAGGACAGCAGAGAGCTTCGCAGGATCCATAGCCAGACCCTCTTGTGAGATAATGTAACCCAAAAAAGGCAATGAGGACTGCTCGAATACACATTTCTCGAGTTTAGCAAACAATGAGTGCTCCCTTAAACGGGAAAGGACACGAACGACATCCTGACGATGAGTCTCCAGATCAGGAGAAAAAATCAGGATGTCGTCTAGATACACCACTACTGAGGATAACAGTAAATCCCTGAACACATCGTTTACGAAGTCCTGAAATACTGCGGGTGCATTACATAACCCAAAAGGCATGACGAGGTATTCATAGTGACCGTCTCGGGTGTTAAAAGCGGTCTTCCATTCGTCACCCTTTCGAATTCGTACCAAGTTATACGCACCCCGCAGATCCAACTTCGTAAAAACTTGAGCTCCTCTCAGTCTGTCAAAGAGCTCCGAAATTAAAGGTAATGGGTATTTGTTCTTTATTGTGATTGCGTTGAGACCCCTGTAATCTATGCAGGGACGCAAATCACCCTCTTTCTTCCGAACAAAGAAAAACCCAGCTCCCGCGGGAGAGACAGACTTACGAATGAACCCCTTCTCTAAACTCTCTCTTATATAGGTCGACATGGCCTCCGACTCAGGTATCGACAGGGGGTAAACCCTGCCTTTAGGTGGAACCGAACCTGGGATAAGGTCTATGGCACAGTCATACGGCCTATGGGGTGGAAGAACCTCAGCACCCTGTTTGGAGAACACGTCAGCGAAATCCAAATAGGGTGTAGGTATGGGAGAGAGATCAGTTGATGCAACCGCAACGACCTTAGGTGGTAAGGGAAGACATCGGGACTGACATTTCGAACCCCAACTAATAATGCTGTCAGACTCCCAGTCAATGTGAGGAGCATGAGTCCGAAGCCATGGAAGACCCAGAAGGACGTCGTCTATACCCTCAGGCAAAACAAGAAAAGAAATCTCCTCTATGTGACCCTGAGACAGGGAAAGGCGCAAGGGAACTGTCCTCAATGTAATGGAGTCAGACAACATAGTTCCATTAACAACACGGACAGGAATAGGCGCCTCTAACATGATAGAGGGAATATTGTGTCCCTTTATAAATCCTGAGGACACAAAAATCCCGTCAGCTCCGGAATCCACAAAAGCCATAATAGGCCATGTATTCTCAGATAACGAGAGCTGACCTGGGATACAACACTTAGAGGGTGCAGAAGACGTCTCTAGTAACCCCCCTCTAATGGTTACTAGGCCAGGGAGTTTCCCTGACGACTAGGACACTTGTTGGCATAGTGCCCAGCCTGACGACATACGTAACATATAGGAGGACCAGACTTTCGTAGTCTGGAGAACGTATGACCTAACTCCATAGGAGTGGGAGATGTTTCAGATGCTGAGGAAGATGGTAGTGGACCCTCAACAACTGGAATAGCCCGATGCTTAGGGCGTGAGGAAGAGACCTCGAGTCTACGTTCCTTATGGCGTACATCGATCCTCGTTGCTACTGTGATCAAGTCCTCCAGAGAAGCAGGGACCTCACGAGTAGCAAGGGCATTCTTGACATAGCCTGCCAACCCTCTCCAGAAGATAGGAATCAACACCTTCTCTGGCCAATCTAGTTCTGCCACCAGAGTTCTAAAAGCAATGGCATAAGAACTAGTGGATAACGAACCCTGAGATAGATCTAACAGTCTCAGGGCCGCATCATGGGTAACCTGCGGACCCATGAATACCGCCTTAAGAGCATCAAGAAAGTCTTGATGTCTCAGAGTAACCACATCAGAGCGCTCCCATAGGGGAGTCGCCCATTCTAAGGCTTTGTCCTGAAGTAAGGAGATGATAAAGCCTACTCTGGACCTCTCCGTAGAGAAGCGAGAAGAGTTGACCTCTAGGTGTATCTGACACTGACTAATGAAACCACGACATGATCTGGCATCGCCAGAATATCTGTTTGGCAGAGCAAGTCGAGGATCATGTGCAGATGTCACCATGGTCTGAGGTTTATCCTCTATACTCTTGAGCCGTGACTCAAGTACTTGTATGCAACGGTGTAACTGCTGATATTCTGCCATAACTGCCAGACCCTGGGCTCAGTCCTAATGTTACGGGGGGCTGTCTGATAATAACCGAAAGGAGTATCAGACAGTCAGGGTCCACCGTGCAAAGACTTTGCTGCAGACTATGGCAGAGTGCAATACCTCTGTTAACTCACAGAAGGATATAATAAGTAAGTAAATATAATAAGTAAGTAAAGCAATTCCTCCTTTACTTGGAGGGTGTGTGGAATGATCTCTGTTAATAATCACAGAGACAAAGGCAATGTGTGCGAAATGGCACCTACCTAGGTCCGCTCTTCTAGTGGTGCAAAAGAGACGAACAGCAGCATAAGCCGCACAAAGCTCCTACCTGCGTTCGCTCCACTAGTGTGCGAGGACACGAACCACTAGATATGGCACCTGCCTAGGTCCGCTCTTCTAGTGGTGCAAAAGAGACGAACAGCAGCGTAAGCCGCACAAAGCTCCTACCTCTGTTCGCTCCCCTAGTGTGCGAGGATACGAACAACTGCCAGACGCAGTATAAGGAACGTTACCCTAGCGGCAACGTCCACCTACGAGTAGAATCACAAGGCCCAGCCAGACCATGTGCCTCAGGCACCTGCCTATGTCCGCTCCCCTAAGAGGTAAGGATACGGACAGCAGCCGAAGCTGTAAGGTATAAGAACGCTACCCTGCCGGTAGCGCTCACCTAGCATAGACAGAGGAATGCCTAGAGGAACGCGCACAGAGCGTCTACTCATATGGATGAACCAAGAGGACTGAGCACCATGCGGCGTGTGTCAGGGTCTTATATAGACTCTGTGCCTCATCCAAGATGGAGGACACCAGAGCCAATCCGCTGCCAGAACGACAGGAGTGACGTCATGCTGGCCTATCACCGAGCAAGACGTCACAAGCACATGACCAGCGACCAATCGGCATAGAAGGTGTCAGAGACATGTGACCTCGTGTCAGCGATGATGTCACCCGCACATGTGCAATGGCTCCAAGATTGGACTTAGTCTCCGGCGCTCGCACATGTGCAGTAGCAAGAAATCTGGACTTAGTCTCCAGCGCTCGCACATGTGCAGTAGCAAGAAATCTGGACTTAGTCTCCAGCGCTCGCACATGTGCAGTAGCAAGAAATCTGGACATAGTCTCCAGTGCTCGCAGCAACCGTAACAACAAGTTTGCATCTGTTATAGTTTTGGAGAAAATTGTGGTCATTTCATTTTTGCGCGAATGTGTTCAGATTCCTTTTATATTGCATTTGGCACATGGTGACGATTATCTCGAGAATGCAAAGTAGCCAAATGAAACTTTTACTGGATTTCCACTTACTTTATCAAATCTCATCTCCACCACACAGGACAAGTTTGCATCTGTTATAGTTTTGGAGAAAATTGTGGTCATTTCATTTTTGCGCGAATGTGTTCAGATTCCTTTTTTATTGCATTTGGCACATAGTGACGATTATCTCGAGAGTGCAAAGTAGCCAAATGAAACTTTTACTGGATTTCCACTTACTTTATCAAATCTCATCTCCACCACACAGGACAAGTTTGCATCTGTTATAGTTTTGGAGAAAATTGTGGTCATTTCATTTTTGCGCGAATGTGTTCAGATTCCTTTTATATTGCATTTGGCACATGGTGACGATTATCTCGAGAGTGCAAAGTAGCCAAATGAAACTTTTACTGGATTTCCACTTACTTTATCAAATCTCATCTCCACCACACAGGACAAGTTTGCATCTGTTATAGTTTTGGAGAAAATTGTGGTCATTTCATTTTTGCGCGAATGTGTTCAGATTCCTTTTATATTGCATTTGGCACATGGTGACGATTATCTCGAGAGTGCAAAGTAGCCAAATGAAACTTTTACTGGATTTCCACTTACTTTATCAAATCTCATCTCCACCACACAGGACAAGTTTGCATCTGTTATAGTTTTGGAGAAAATTGCGGTCATTTCATTTTTGCGCGAATGTGTTCAGATTCCTTTTATATTGCATTTGGCACATGGTGACGATTATCTCGAGAGTGCAAAGTAGCCAAATGAAACTTTTACTGGATTTCCACTTACTTTATCAAATCTCATCTCCACCACACAGGACAAGTTTGCATCTGTTATAGTTTTGGAGAAAATTGTGGTCATTTCATTTTTGCGCGAATGTGTTCAGATTCCTTTTATATTGCATTTGCACATGGTGACGATTATCTCGAGAGTGCAAAGTAGCCAAATGAAACTTTTACTGGATTTCCACTTACTTTATCAAATCTCATCTCCACCACACAGGACAAGTTTGCATCTGTTATAGTTTTGGAGAAAATTGTGGTCATTTCATTTTTGCGCGAATGTGTTCAGATTCCTTTTATATTGCATTTGGCACATGGTGACGATTATCTCGAGAGTGCAAAGTAGCCAAATGAAACTTTTACTGGATTTCCACTTACTTTATCAAATCTCATCTCCACCACACAGGACAAGTTTGCATCTGTTATAGTTTTGGAGAAATTTGTGGTTATTTCATTTTTGCGCGAATGTGTTCAGATTCCTTTTATATTGCATTTGGCACATGGTGACGATTATCTTGAGAGTGCAAAGTAGCCAAATGAAACTTTTCCTGGATTTCCACTTACTTTATCAAATCTCATCTCCACCACACAGGACAAGTTTGCATCTGTTATAGTTTTGGAGAAAATTGTGGTCATTTCATTTTTGCGCGAATGTGTTCAGATTCCTTTTATATTGCATTTGGCACATGGTGACGATTATCTCGAGAGTCCAAAGTAGCCAAATGAAACTTTTACTGGATTTCCACTTACTTTATCAAATCTCATCTCCACCACACAGGACAAGTTTGCATCTGTTAAAGTTTTGGAGAAAATTGTGGTCATTTCATTTTTGCGCGAATGTGTTCAGATTCCTTTTATATTGCATTTGGCACATGGTGACGATTATCTCGAGAGTGCAAAGTAGCCAAATGAAACTTTTACTGGATTTCCACTTACTTTATCAAATCTCATCTCCACCACACAGGACAAGTTTGCATCTGTTATAGTTTTGGAGAAAATTGTGGTCATTTCATTTTTGCGCGAATGTGTTCAGATTCCTTTTATATTGCATTTGGCACATGGTGACGATTATCTCGAGAGTGCAAAGTAGCCAAATGAAACTTTTACTGGATTTCCACTTACTTTATCAAATCTCATCTCCACCACACAGGACAAGTTTGCATCTGTTATAGTTTTGGAGAAATTTGTGGTTATTTCATTTTTGCGCGAATGTGTTCAGATTCCTTTTATATTGCATTTGGCACATGGTGACGATTATCTTGAGAGTGCAAAGTAGCCAAATGAAACTTTTACTGGATTTCCACTTACTTTATCAAATCTCATCTCCACCACACAGGACAAGTTTGCATCTGTTATAGTTTTGGAGAAAATTGTGGTCATTTCATTTTTGCGCGAATGTGTTCAGATTCCTTTTATATTGCATTTGGCACATGGTGACGATTATCTCGAGAGTCCAAAGTAGCCAAATGAAACTTTTACTGGATTTCCACTTACTTTATCAAATCTCATCTCCACCACACAGGACAAGTTTGCATCTGTTATAGTTTTGGAGAAAATTGTGGTCATTTCATTTTTGCGCGAATGTGTTCAGATTCCTTTTATATTGCATTTGGCACATGGTGACGATTATCTCGAGAGTCCAAAGTAGCCAAATGAAACTTTTACTGGATTTCCACTTACTTTATCAAATCTCATCTCCACCACACAGGACAAGTTTGCATCTGTTATAGTTTTGGAGAAAATTGTGGTCATTTCATTTTTGCGCGAATGTGTTCAGATTCCTTTTATATTGCATTTGGCACATGGTGACGATTATCTCGAGAGTGCAAAGTAGCCAAATGAAACTTTTACTAAATTTCCACTTACTTTATCAAATCTCATCTCCACCACACAGGACAAGTTTGCATCTGTTATAGTTTTGGAGAAAATTGTGGTCATTTCATTTTTGCGCGAATGTGTTCAGATTCCTTTTATATTGCATTTGGCACATGGTGACGATTATCTCGAGAATGCAAAGTAGCCAAATGAAACTTTTACTGGATTTCCACTTACTTTATCAAATCTCATCTCCACCACACAGGACAAGTTTGCATCTGTTATAGTTTTGGAGAAAATTGTGGTCATTTCATTTTTGCGTGAATGTGTTCAGATTCCTTTTATATTGCATTTGGCACATGGTGACGATTATCTCGAGAGTGCAAAGTAGCCAAATGAAACTTTTACTGGATTTCCACTTACTTTTTGTCAAATCTCATCTCCACCACACAGGACAAGTTTGCATCTGTTATAGTTTTGGAGAAAATTGTGGTCATTTCATTTTTGCGCGAATGTGTTCAGATTCCTTTTATATTGCATTTGGCACATGGTGACGATTATCTCGAGAGTGCAAAGTAGCCAAATGAAACTTTTACTGGATTTCCACTTACTTTATCAAATCTCATCTCCACCACACAGGACAAGTTTGCATCTGTTATAGTTTTGGAGAAAATTGTGGTCATTTCATTTTTGCGCGAATGTGTTCAGATTCCTTTTATATTGCATTTGGCACATGGTGACGATTATCTCGAGAGTGCAAAGTAGCCAAATGAAACTTTTACTGGATTTCCACTTACTTTATCAAATCTCATCTCCACCACACAGGACAAGTTTGCATCTGTTATAGTTTTGGAGAAAATTGTGGTCATTTCATTTTTGCGCGAATGTGTTCAGATTCCTTTTATATTGCATTTGGCACATGGTGACGAGTATCTCGAGAGTGCAAAGTAGCCAAATGAAACTTTTACTGGATTTCCACTTACTTTATCAAAACTCATCTCCACCACACAGGACAAGTTTGCATCTGTTATAGTTTTGGAGAAAATTGTGGTCATTTCATTTTTGCGCGAATGTGTTCAGATTCCTTTTATATTGCATTTGGCACATGGTGACGATTATCTCGAGAGTCCAAAGTAGCCAAATGAAACTTTTACTGGATTTCCACTTACTTTATCAAATCTCATCTCCACCACACAGGACAAGTTTGCATCTGTTATAGTTTTGGAGAAAATTGTGGTCATTTCATTTTTGCGCGAATGTGTTCAGATTCCTTTTATATTGCATTTGGCACATGGTGACGATTATCTCGAGAGTGCAAAGTAGCCAAATGAAACTTTTACTGGATTTCCACTTACTTTATCAAATCTCATCACCACACAGGACAAGTTTGCATCTGTTATAGTTTTGGAGAAAATTGTGGTCATTTCATTTTTGCGCGAATGTGTTCAGATTCCTTTTATATTGCATTTGGCACATGGTGACGATTATCTCGAGAGTGTAAAGTAGCCAAATGAAACTTTTACTGGATTTCCACTTACTTTATCAAATCTCATCTCCACCACACAGGACAAGTTTGCATCTGTTATAGTTTTGGAGAAAATTGTGGTCATTTCATTTTTGCGCGAATGTGTTCAGATTCCTTTTATATTGCATTTGGCACATGGTGACGATTATCTCGAGAGTGCAAAGTAGCCAAATGAAACTTTTACTGGATTTCCACTTACTTTATCAAATCTCATCTCCACCACACAGGACAAGTTTGCATCTGTTATAGTTTTGGAGAAAATTGCGGTCATTTCATTTTTGCGCGAATGTGTTCAGATTCCTTTTATATTGCATTTGGCACATGGTGTCGATTATCTCGAGAGTGCAAAGTAGCCAAATGAAATTTTTACTGGATTTCCACTTACTTTATCAAATCTCATCTCCACCACACAGGATAAGTTTTCATCTGTTATAGTTTTGGAGAAAATTGTGGTCATTTCATTTTTGCGCGAATGTGTTCAGATTCCTTTTATATTGCATTTGGCACATGGTGACGATTATCTCGAGAGTGCAAAGTAGCCAAATGAAACTTTTACTGGATTTCCACTTACTTTATCAAATCTCATCTCCACCACACAGGACAAGTTTGCATCTGTTATAGTTTTGGAGAAAATTGTGGTCATTTCATTTTTGCGCGAATGTGTTCAGATTCCTTTTATATTGCATTTGGCACATGGTGACGATTATCTCGAGAGTGCAAAGTAGCCAAATGAAACTTTTACTGGATTTCCACTTACTTTATCAAATCTCATCTCCACCACACAGGACAAGTTTGCATCTGTTATAGTTTTGGAGAAAGTTGTGGTTATTTCATTTTTGCGCGAATGTGTTCAGATTTCTTTTATATTGCATTTGGCACATGGTGACGATTATCTTGAGAGTGCAAAGTAGCCAAATGAAACTTTTACTGGATTTCCACTTACTTTATCAAATCTCATCTCCACCACACAGGACAAGTTTGCATCTGTTATAGTTTTGGAGAAAATTGTGGTCATTTCATTTTTGCGCGAATGTGTTCAGATTCCTTTTATATTGCATTTGGCACATGGTGACGATTATCTCGAGAATGCAAAGTAGCCAAATGAAACTTTTACTGGATTTCCACTTACTTTATCAAATCTCATCTCCACCACACAGGACAAGTTTGCATCTGTTATAGTTTTGGAGAAAATTGTGGTCATTTCATTTTTGCGCGAATGTGTTCAGATTCCTTTTTTATTGCATTTGGCACATGGTGACGATTATCTCGAGAGTGCAAAGTAGCCAAATGAAACTTTTACTGGATTTCCACTTACTTTATTAAATCTCATCTCCACCACACAGGACAAGTTTGCATCTGTTATAGTTTTGGAGAAAATTGCGGTCATTTCATTTTTGCGCGAATGTGTTCAGATTCCTTTTATATTGCATTTGGCACATGGTGACGATTATCTCGAGAGTGCAAAGTAGCCAAATGAAACTTTTACTGGATTTCCACTTACTTTATCAAATCTCATCTCCACCACACAGGACAAGTTTGCATCTGTTATAGTTTTGGAGAAAATTGTGGTCATTTCATTTTTGCGCGAATGTGTTCAGATTCCTTTTATATTGCATTTGGCACATGGTGACGATTATCTCGAGAGTGCAAAGTAGCCAAATGAAACTTTTACTGGATTTCCACTTACTTTATCAAATCTCATCTCCACCACACAGGACAAGTTTGCATCTGTTATAGTTTTGGAGAAAATTGTGGTCATTTCATTTTTGCGCGAATGTGTTCAGATTCCTTTTATATTGCATTTGGCACATGGAGACGATTATCTCGAGAGTGCAAAGTAGCCAAATGAAACTTTTACTGGATTTCCACTTACTTTATCAAATCTCATCTCCACCACACAGGACAAGTTTGCATCTGTTATAGTTTTGGAGAAAATTGTGGTTATTTCATTTTTGCGCGAATGTGTTCAGATTCCTTTTATATTGCATTTGGCACATGGTGACGATTATCTTGAGAGTGCAAAGTAGCCAAATGAAAATTTTCCTGGATTTCCACTTACTTTATCATTTCTCATCTCCACCACACAGGACAAGTTTGCATCTGTTATAGTTTTGGAGAAAATTGTGGTCATTTCATTTTTGCGCGAATGTGTTCAGATTCCTTTTATATTGCATTTGGCACATGGTGACGATTATCTCAAGAGTGCAAAGTAGCCAAATGAAACTTTTACTGGATTTCCACTTTTTTTAAATCTCATCTCCACCACACAGGACAAGTTTGCATCTGTTATAGTTTTGGAGAAAATTGTGGTCATTTCATTTTTGCGCGAATGTGTTCAGATTCCTTTTATATTGCATTTGGCACATGGTGACGATTATCTCGAGAGTGCAAAGTAGCCAAATGAAACTTTTACTGGATTTCCATTTACTTTATCAAATCTCATCTCCACCACACAGGACAAGTTTGCATCTGTTATAGTTTTGGAGAAAGTTGTGGTTATTTCATTTTTGCGCGAATGTGTTCAGATTTCTTTTATATTGCATTTGGCAAATGGTGACGATTATCTTGAGAGTGCAAAGTAGCCAAATGAAACTTTTACTGGATTTCCACTTACTTTATCAAATCTCATCTCCACCACACAGGACAAGTTTGCATCTGTTATAGTTTTGGAGAAAATTGTGGTCATTTCATTTTTGCGCGAATGTGTTCAGATTCCTTTTATATTGCATTTGGCACATGGTGACGATTATCTCGAGAATGCAAAGTAGCCAAATGAAACTTTTACTGGATTTCCACTTACTTTATCAAATCTCATCTCCACCACACAGGACAAGTTTGCATCTGTTATAGTTTTGGAGAAAATTGTGGTCATTTCATTTTTGCGCGAATGTGTTCAGATTCCTTTTTTATTGCATTTGGCACATGGTGACGATTATCTCGAGAGTGCAAAGTAGCCAAATGAAACTTTTACTGGATTTCCACTTACTTTATCAAATCTCATCTCCACCACACAGGACAAGTTTGCATCTGTTATAGTTTTGGAGAAAATTGCGGTCATTTCATTTTTGCGCGAATGTGTTCAGATTCCTTTTATATTGCATTTGGCACATGGTGACGATTATCTCGAGAGTGCAAAGTAGCCAAATGAAACTTTTACTGGATTTCCACTTACTTTATCAAATCTCATCTCCACCACACAGGACAAGTTTGCATCTGTTATAGTTTTGGAGAAAATTGTGGTCATTTCATTTTTGCGCGAATGTGTTCAGATTCCTTTTATATTGCATTTGGCACATGGTGACGATTATCTCGAGAGTGCAAAGTAGCCAAATGAAACTTTTACTGGATTTCCACTTACTTTATCAAATCTCATCTCCACCACACAGGACAAGTTTGCATCTGTTATAGTTTTGGAGAAAATTGTGGTCATTTCATTTTTGCGCGAATGTGTTCAGATTCCTTTTATATTGCATTTGGCACATGGTGACGATTATCTCGAGAGTGCAAAGTAGCCAAATGAAACTTTTACTGGATTTTTACTTTATCAAATCTCATCTCCACCACACAGGACAAGTTTGCATCTGTTATAGTTTTGGAGAAAATTGTTGTCATTTCATTTGTGCGCGAATGTGTTCAGATTCCTTTTATATTGCATTTGGCACATGGTGACGATTATCTCGAGAGTGCAAAGTAGCCAAATGAAACTTTTACTGGATTTCCACTTACTTTATCAAATCTCATCTCCACCACACAGGACAAGTTTGCATCTGTTATAGTTTTGGAGAAAATTGTGGTCATTTCATTTTTGCGCGAATGTGTTCAGATTCCTTTTATATTGCACTTGGCACATGGTGACGATTATCTCGAGAGTGCAAAGTAGCCAAATGAAGCTTTTACTGGATTTCCACTTTATCAAATCTCATCTCCACCACACAGGACAAGTTTGCATCTGTTATAGTTTTGGAGAAAATTGTGGTCATTTCATTTTTGCGCGAATGTGTTCAGATTCCTTTTATATTGCATTTGGCACATGGTGACTATTATCTCGAGAGTGCAAAGTAGCCAAATGAAACTTTTACTGGATTTCCACTTACTTTATCAAATCTCATCTCCACCACACAGGACAAGTTTGCATCTGTTATAGTTTTGGAGAAAATTGTGGTCATTTCATTTTTGCGCGAATGTGTTCAGATTCCTTTTATATTGCATTTGGCACATGGTGACGATTATCTCGAGAGTCCAAAGTAGCCAAATGAAACTTTTACTGGATTTCCACTTACTTTATCAAATCTCATCTCCACCACACAGGACAAGTTTGCATCTGTTATAGTTTTGGAGAAAATTGTGGTCATTTCATTTTTGCGCGAATGTGTTCAGATTCCTTTTATATTGCATTTGGCACATGGTGACGATTATCTCGAGAGTGCAAAGTAGCCAAATGAAACTTTTATTGGATTTCCACTTACTTTATCAAATCTCATCTCCACCACACAGGACAAGTTTGCATCTGTTATAGTTTTGGAGAAAATTGTGGTCATTTCATTTTTGCGCGAATGTGTTCAGATTCCTTTTATATTGCATTTGGCACATGGAGACGATTATCTCGAGAGTGCAAAGTAGCCAAATGAAACTTTTACTGGATTTCCACTTACTTTATCAAATCTCATCTCCACCACACAGGACAAGTTTGCATCTGTTATAGTTTTGGAGAAAATTGTGGTCATTTCATTTTTGCGCGAATGTGTTCAGATTCCTTTTATATTGCATTTGGCACATGGAGACGATTATCTCGAGAGTGCAAAGTAGCCAAATGAAACTTTTACTGGATTTCCACTTACTTTATCAAATCTCATCTCCACCACACAGGACAAGTTTGTATCTGTTATAGTTTTGGAGAAAATTGTGGTCATTTCATTTTTGCGCGAATGTGTTCAGATTCCTTTTATATTGCATTTGGCACATGGTGACGATTATCTCGAGAGTGCAAAGTAGCCAAATGAAACTTTTACTGGATTTCCACTTACTTTATCAAATCTCATCTCCACCACACAGGACAAGTTTGCATCTGTTATAGTTTTGGAGAAAATTGTGGACATTTCATTTTTGCGCGAATGTGTTCAGATTCCTTTTATATTGCATTTGGCACATGGAGACGATTATCTCGAGAGTGCAAAGTAGCCAAATGAAACTTTTACTGGATTTCCACTTACTTTATCAAATCTCATCTCCACCACACAGGACAAGTTTGCATCTGTTATAGTTTTGGAGAAAATTGTGGTCATTTCATTTTTGCGCGAATGTGTTCAGATTCCTTTTATATTGCATTTGGCACATGGTGACGATTATCTTGAGAGTGCAAAGTAGCCAAATGAAAATTTTCCTGGATTTCCACTTACTTTATCAAATCTCATCTCCACCACACAGGACAAGTTTGCATCTGTTATAGTTTTGGAGAAAATTGTGGTCATTTCATTTTTGCGCGAATGTGTTCAGATTCCTTTTATATTGCATTTGGCACATGGTGACGATTATCTCGAGAGTGCAAAGTAGCCAAATGAAACTTTTACTGGATTTCCACTTACTTTATCAAATCTCATCTCCACCACACAGGACAAGTTTGCATCTGTTATAGTTTTGGAGAAAATTGTGGTCATTTCATTTTTGCGCGAATGTGTTCAGATTCCTTTTATATTGCATTTGGCACATGGTGACGATTATCTCGAGAGTGCAAAGTAGCCAAATGAAACTTTTACTGGATTTCCACTTACTTTATCAAATCTCATCTCCACCACACAGGACAAGTTTGCATCTGTTATAGTTTTGGAGAAAGTTGTGGTTATTTCATTTTTGCGCGAATGTGTTCAGATTTCTTTTATATTGCATTTGGCACATGGTGACGATTATCTTGAGAGTGCAAAGTAGCCAAATGAAACTTATACTGGATTTCCACTTACTTTATCAAATCTCATCTCCACCACACAGGACAAGTTTGCATCTGTTATAGTTTTGGAGAAAATTGTGGTCATTTCATTTTTGCGCGAATGTGTTCAGATTCCTTTTATATTGCATTTGGCACATGGTGACGATTATCTCGAGAATGCAAAGTAGCCAAATGAAACTTTTACTGGATTTCCACTTACTTTATCAAATCTCATCTCCACCACACAGGACAAGTTTGCATCTGTTATAGTTTTGGAGAAAATTGTGGTCATTTCATTTTTGCGCGAATGTGTTCAGATTCCTTTTTTATTGCATTTGGCACATGGTGACGATTATCTCGAGAGTGCAAAGTAGCCAAATGAAACTTTTACTGGATTTCCACTTACTTTATCAAATCTCATCTCCACCACACAGGACAAGTTTGCATCTGTTATAGTTTTGGAGAAAATTGCGGTCATTTCATTTTTGCGCGAATGTGTTCAGATTCCTTTTATATTGCATTTGGCACATGGTGACGATTATCTCGAGAGTGCAAAGTAGCCAAATGAAACTTTTACTGGATTTCCACTTACTTTATCAAATCTCATCTCCACCACACAGGACAAGTTTGCATCTGTTATAGTTTTGGAGAAAATTGTGGTCATTTCATTTTTGCGCGAATGTGTTCAGATTCCTTTTATATTGCATTTGGCACATGGTGACGATTATCTCGAGAGTGCAAAGTAGCCAAATGAAACTTTTACTGGATTTCCACTTACTTTATCAAATCTCATCTCCACCACACAGGACAAGTTTGCATCTGTTATAGTTTTGGAGAAAATTGTGGTCATTTCATTTTTGCGCGAATGTGTTCAGATTCCTTTTATATTGCATTTGGCACATGGTGACGATTATCTCGAGAGTGCAAAGTAGCCAAATGAAACTTTTACTGGATTTCCACTTACTTTATCAAATCTCATCACCACACAGGACAAGTTTGCATCTGTTATAGTTTTGGAGAAAATTGTGGTCATTTCATTTTTGCGCGAATGTGTTCAGATTCCTTTTATATTGCATTTGGCACATGGTGACGATTATCTCGAGAGTGTAAAGTAGCCAAACGAAACTTTTACTGGATTTCCACTTACTTTATCAAATCTCATCTCCACCACACAGGACAAGTTTGCATCTGTTATAGTTTTGGAGAAAATTGTGGTCATTTCATTTTTGCGCGAATGTGTTCAGATTCCTTTTATATTGCATTTGGCACATGGTGACGATTATCTCGAGAGTGCAAAGTAGCCAAATGAAACTTTTACTGGATTTCCACTTACTTTATCAAATCTCATCTCCACCACACAGGACAAGTTTGCATCTGTTATAGTTTTGGAGAAAATTGCGGTCATTTCATTTTTGCGCGAATGTGTTCAGATTCCTTTTATATTGCATTTGGCACATGGTGTCGATTATCTCGAGAGTGCAAAGTAGCCAAATGAAATTTTTACTGGATTTCCACTTACTTTATCAAATCTCATCTCCACCACACAGGACAAGTTTGCATCTGTTATAGTTTTGGAGAAAATTGTGGTCATTTCATTTTTGCGCGAATGTGTTCAGATTCCTTTTATATTGCATTTGGCACATGGTGACGATTATCTCGAGAGTGCAAAGTAGCCAAATGAAACTTTTACTGGATTTCCACTTACTTTATCAAATCTCATCTCCACCACACAGGACAAGTTTGCATCTGTTATAGTTTTGGAGAAAATTGTGGTCATTTCATTTTTGCGCGAATGTGTTCAGATTCCTTTTATATTGCATTTGGCACATGGTGACGATTATCTCGAGAGTGCAAAGTAGCCAAATGAAACTTTTACTGGATTTCCACTTACTTTATCAAATCTCATCTCCACCACACAGGACAAGTTTGCATCTGTTATAGTTTTGGAGAAAATTGTGGTCATTTCATTTTTGCGCGAATGTGTTCAGATTCCTTTTATATTGCATTTGGCACATGGTGACGATTATCTCGAGAGTGCAAAGTAGCCAAATGAAACTTTTACTGGATTTCCACTTACTTTATCAAATCTCATCTCCACCACACAGGACAAGTTTGCATCTGTTATAGTTTTGGAGAAAGTTGTGGTTATTTCATTTTTGCGCGAATGTGTTCAGATTTCTTTTATATTGCATTTGGCACATGGTGACGATTATCTCGAGAGTGCAAAGTAGCCAAATGAAACTTTTACTGGATTTTTACTTTATCAAATCTCATCTCCACCACACAGGACAAGTTTGCATCTGTTATAGTTTTGGAGAAAATTGTTGTCATTTCATTTTTGCGCGAATGTGTTCAGATTCCTTTTATATTGCATTTGGCACATGGTGACGATTATCTCGAGAGTGCAAAGTAGCCAAATGAAACTTTTACTGGATTTCCACTTTTTTTAAAATCTCATCTCCACCACACAGGACAAGTTTGCATCTGTTATAGTTTTGGAGAAAATTGTGGTCATTTCATTTTTGCGCGAATGTGTTCAGATTCCTTTTATATTGCATTTGGCACATGGTGACGATTATCTCGAGAGTGCAAAGTAGCCAAATGAAACTTTTACTGGATTTCCATTTACTTTATCAAATCTCATCTCCACCACACAGGACAAGTTTGCATCTGTTATAGTTTTGAAGAAAGTTGTGGTTATTTCATTTTTGCGCGAATGTGTTCAGATTTCTTTTATATTGCATTTGGCACATGGTGACGATTATCTTGAGAGTGCAAAGTAGCCAAATGAAACTTTTACTGGATTTCCACTTACTTTATCAAATCTCATCTCCACCACACAGGACAAGTTTGCATCTGTTATAGTTTTGGAGAAAATTGTGGTCATTTCATTTTTGCGCGAATGTGTTCAGATTCCTCTTATATTGCATTTGGCACATGGTGACGATTATCTCGAGAATGCAAAGTAGCCAAATGAAACTTTTACTGGATTTCCACTTACTTTATCAAATCTCATCTCCACCACACAGGACAAGTTTGCATCTGTTATAGTTTTGGAGAAAATTGTGGTCATTTCATTTTTGCGCGAATGTGTTCAGATTCCTTTTTTATTGCATTTGGCACATGGTGACGATTATCTCGAGAGTGCAAAGTAGCCAAATGAAACTTTTACTGGATTTCCACTTACTTTATCAAATCTCATCTCCACCACACAGGACAAGTTTGCATCTGTTATAGTTTTGGAGAAAATTGCGGTCATTTCATTTTTGCGCGAATGTGTTCAGATTCCTTTTATATTGCATTTGGCACATGGTGACGATTATCTCGAGAGTGCAAAGTAGCCAAATGAAACTTTTACTGGATTTCCACTTACTTTATCAAATCTCATCTCCACCACACAGGACAAGTTTGCATCTGTTATAGTTTTGGAGAAAATTGTGGTCATTTCATTTTTGCGCGAATGTGTTCAGATTCCTTTTATATTGCATTTGGCACATGGTGACGATTATCTCGAGAGTGCAAAGTAGCCAAATGAAACTTTTACTGGATTTCCACTTACTTTATCAAATCTCATCTCCACCACACAGGACAAGTTTGCATCTGTTATAGTTTTGGAGAAAATTGTGGTCATTTCATTTTTGCGCGAATGTGTTCAGATTCCTTTTATATTGCATTTGGCACATGGAGACGATTATCTCGAGAGTGCAAAGTAGCCAAATGAAACTTTTACTGGATTTCCACTTACTTTATCAAATCTCATCTCCACCACACAGGACAAGTTTGCATCTGTTATAGTTTTGGAGAAAATTGTGGTTATTTCATTTTTGCGCGAATGTGTTCAGATTCCTTTTATATTGCATTTGGCACATGGTGACGATTATCTTGAGAGTGCAAAGTAGCCAAATGAAAATTTTCCTGGATTTCCACTTACTTTATCAAATCTCATCTCCACCACACAGGACAAGTTTGCATCTGTTATAGTTTTGGAGAAAATTGTGGTCATTTCATTTTTGCGCGAATGTGTTCAGATTCCTTTTATATTGCATTTGGCACATGGTGACGATTATCTCGAGAGTGCAAAGTAGCCAAATGAAACTTTTACTGGATTTTTACTTTATCAAATCTCATCTCCACCACACAGGACAAGTTTGCATCTGTTATAGTTTTGGAGAAAATTGTTGTCATTTCATTTGTGCGCGAATGTGTTCAGATTCCTTTTATATTGCATTTGGCACATGGTGACGATTATCTCGAGAGTGCAAAGTAGCCAAATGAAACTTTTACTGGATTTCCACTTACTTTATCAAATCTCATCTCCACCACACAGGACAAGTTTGCATCTGTTATAGTTTTGGAGAAAATTGTGGTCATTTCATTTTTGCGCGAATGTGTTCAGATTCCTTTTATATTGCATTTGGCACATGGTGACGATTATCTCGAGAGTGCAAAGTAGCCAAATGAAACTTTTACTGGATTTCCACTTTATCAAATCTCATCTCCACCACACAGGACAAGTTTGCATCTGTTATAGTTTTGGAGAAAATTGTGGTCATTTCATTTTTGCGCGAATGTGTTCAGATTCCTTTTATATTGCATTTGGCACATGGTGACGATTATCTCGAGAGTGCAAAGTAGCCAAATGAAACTTTTACTGGATTTCCACTTACTTTATCAAATCTCATCTCCACCACACAGGACAAGTTTGCATCTGTTATAGTTTTGGAGAAAATTGTGGTCATTTCATTTTTGCGCGAATGTGTTCAGATTCCTTTTATATTGAATTTGGCACATGGTGACGATTATCTCGAGAGTCCAAAGTAGCCAAATGAAACTTTTACTGGATTTCCACTTACTTTATCAAATCTCATCTCCACCACACAGGACAAGTTTGCATCTGTTATAGTTTTGGAGAAAATTGTGGTCATTTCATTTTTGCGCGAATGTGTTCAGATTCCTTTTATATTGCATTTGGCACATGGTGACGATTATCTCGAGAGTGCAAAGTAGCCAAATGAAACTTTTACTGGATTTCCACTTACTTTATCAAATCTCATCTCCACCACACAGGACAAGTTTGCATCTGTTATAGTTTTGGAGAAAATTGTGGTCATTTCATTTTTGCGCGAATGTGTTCAGATTCCTTTTATATTGCATTTGGCACATGGAGACGATTATCTCGAGAGTGCAAAGTAGCCAAATGAAACTTTTACTGGATTTCCACTTACTTTATCAAATCTCATCTCCACCACACAGGACAAGTTTGCATCTGTTATAGTTTTGGAGAAAATTGTGGTCATTTCATTTTTGCGCGAATGTGTTCAGATTCCTTTTATATTGCATTTGGCACATGGTGACGATTATCTCGAGAGTGCAAAGTAGCCAAATGAAACTTTTACTGGATTTCCACTTACTTTATCAAATCTCATCTCCACCACACAGGACAAGTTTGCATCTGTTATAGTTTTGGAGAAAATTGTGGTCATTTCATTTTTGCGCGAATGTGTTCAGATTCCTTTTATATTGCATTTGGCACATGGAGACGATTATCTCGAGAGTGCAAAGTAGCCAAATGAAACTTTTACTGGATTTCCACTTACTTTATCAAATCTCATCTCCACCACACAGGACAAGTTTGCATCTGTTATAGTTTTGGAGAAAATTGTGGTTATTTCATTTTTGCGCGAATGTGTTCAGATTCCTTTTATATTGCATTTGGCACATGGTGACGATTATCTTGAGAGTGCAAAGTAGCCAAATGAAAATTTTCCTGGATTTCCACTTACTTTATCAAATCTCATCTCCACCACACAGGACAAGTTTGCATCTGTTATAGTTTTGGAGAAAATTGTGGTCATTTCATTTTTGCGCGAATGTGTTCAGATTCCTTTTATATTGCATTTGGCACATGGTGACGATTATCTCGAGAGTGCAAAGTAGCCAAATGAAACTTTTACTGGATTTCCACTTACTTTATCAAATCTCATCTCCACCACACAGGACAAGTTTGCATCTGTTATAGTTTTGGAGAAAATTGTGGTCATTTCATTTTTGCGCGAATGTGTTCAGATTCCTTTTATATTGCATTTGGCACATGGTGACGATTATCTCGAGAGTGCAAAGTAGCCAAATGAAACTTTTACTGGATTTCCACTTACTTTATCAAATCTCATCTCCACCACACAGGACAAGTTTGCATCTGTTATAGTTTTGGAGAAAGTTGTGGTTATTTCATTTTTGCGCGAATGTGTTCAGATTTCTTTTATATTGCATTTGGCACATGGTGACGATTATCTTGAGAGTGCAAAGTAGCCAAATGAAACTTTTACTGGATTTCCACTTACTTTATCAAATCTCATCTCCACCACACAGGACAAGTTTGCATCTGTTATAGTTTTGGAGAAAATTGTGGTCATTTCATTTTTGCGCGAATGTGTTCAGATTCCTTTTATATTGCATTTGGCACATGGTGACGATTATCTCAAGAATGCAAAGTAGCCAAATGAAACTTTTACTGGATTTCCACTTACTTTATCAAATCTCATCTCCACCACACAGGACAAGTTTGCATCTGTTATAGTTTTGGAGAAAATTGTGGTCATTTCATTTTTGCGCGAATGTGTTCAGATTCCTTTTTTATTGCATTTGGCACATGGTGACGATTATCTCGAGAGTGCAAAGTAGCCAAATGAAACTTTTACTGGATTTCCACTTACTTTATCAAATCTCATCTCCACCACACAGGACAAGTTTGCATCTGTTATAGTTTTGGAGAAAATTGTGGTCATTTCATTTTTGCGCGAATGTGTTCAGATTCCTTTTATATTGCATTTGGCACATGGAGACGATTATCTCGATAGAGTGCAAAGTAGCCAAATGAAACTTTTACTGGATTTCCACTTACTTTATCAAATCTCATCTCCACCACACAGGACAAGTTTGCATCTGTTATAGTTTTGGAGAAAATTGTGGTTATTTCATTTTTGCGCGAATGTGTTCAGATTCCTTTTATATTGCATTTGGCACATGGTGACGATTATCTTGAGAGTGCAAAGTAGCCAAATGAAAATTTTCCTGGATTTCCACTTACTTTATCAAATCTCATCTCCACCACACAGGACAAGTTTGCATCTGTTATAGTTTTGGAGAAAATTGTGGTCATTTCATTTTTGCGCGAATGTGTTCAGATTCCTTTTATATTGCATTTGGCACATGGTGACGATTATCTCGAGAGTGCAAAGTAGCCAAATGAAACTTTTACTGGATTTCCACTTACTTTATCAAATCTCATCTCCACCACACAGGACAAGTTTGCATCTGTTAAAGTTTTGGAGAAAATTGTGGTCATTTCATTTTTGCGCGAATGTGTTCAGATTCCTTTTATATTGCATTTGGCACATGGTGACGATTATCTTGAGAGTGCAAAGTAGCCAAATGAAACTTTTACTGGATTTCCACTTACTTTATCAAATCTCATCTCCACCACACAGGACAAGTTTGCATCTGTTATAGTTTTGGAGAAAATTGTGGTCATTTCATTTTTGCGCGAATGTGTTCAGATTCCTTTTATATTGAATTTGGCACATGGTGACGATTATCTCGAGAGTCCAAAGTAGCCAAATGAAACTTTTACTGGATTTCCACTTACTTTATCAAATCTCATCTCCACCACACAGGACAAGTTTGCATCTGTTATAGTTTTGGAGAAAATTGTGGTCATTTCATTTTTGCGCGAATGTGTTCAGATTCCTTTTATATTGCATTTGGCACATGGTGACGATTATCTCGAGAGTGCAAAGTAGCCAAATGAAACTTTTACTGGATTTCCACTTACTTTATCAAATCTCATCTCCACCACACAGGACAAGTTTGCATCTGTTATAGTTTTGGAGAAAATTGTGGTCATTTCATTTTTGCGCGAATGTGTTCAGATTCCTTTTATATTGCATTTGGCACATGGAGACGATTATCTCGAGAGTGCAAAGTAGCCAAATGAAACTTTTACTGGATTTCCACTTACTTTATCAAATCTCATCTCCACCACACAGGACAAGTTTGCATCTGTTATAGTTTTGGAGAAAATTGTGGTCATTTCATTTTTGCGCGAATGTGTTCAGATTCCTTTTATATTGCATTTGGCACATGGAGACGATTATCTCGAGAGTGCAAAGTAGCCAAATGAAACTTTTACTGGATTTCCACTTACTTTATCAAATCTCATCTCCACCACACAGGACAAGTTTGCATCTGTTATAGTTTTGGAGAAAATTGTGGTCATTTCATTTTTGCGCGAATGTGTTCAGATTCCTTTTATATTGCATTTGGCACATGGTGACGATTATCTCGAGAGTGCAAAGTAGCCAAATGAAACTTTTACTGGATTTCCACTTACTTTATCAAATCTCATCTCCACCACACAGGACAAGTTTGCATCTGTTATAGTTTTGGAGAAAATTGTGGTCATTTCATTTTTGCGCGAATGTGTTCAGATTCCTTTTATATTGCATTTGGCACATGGAGACGATTATCTCGAGAGTGCAAAGTAGCCAAATGAAACTTTTACTGGATTTCCACTTACTTTATCAAATCTCATCTCCACCACACAGGACAAGTTTGCATCTGTTATAGTTTTGGAGAAAATTGTGGTTATTTCATTTTTGCGCGAATGTGTTCAGATTCCTTTTATATTGCATTTGGCACATGGTGACGATTATCTTGAGAGTGCAAAGTAGCCAAATGAAAATTTTCCTGGATTTCCACTTACTTTATCAAATCTCATCTCCACCACACAGGACAAGTTTGCATCTGTTATAGTTTTGGAGAAAATTGTGGTCATTTCATTTTTGCGCGAATGTGTTCAGATTCCTTTTATATTGCATTTGGCACATGGTGACGATTATCTCGAGAGTGCAAAGTAGCCAAATGAAACTTTTACTGGATTTCCACTTACTTTATCAAATCTCATCTCCACCACACAGGACAAGTTTGCATCTGTTATAGTTTTGGAGAAAATTGTGGTCATTTCATTTTTGCGCGAATGTGTTCAGATTCCTTTTATATTGCATTTGGCACATGGTGACGATTATCTCGAGAGCGCAAAGTAGCCAAATGAAACTTTTACTGGATTTCCACTTACTTTATCAAATCTCATCTCCACCACACAGGACAAGTTTGCATCTGTTATAGTTTTGGAGAAAGTTGTGGTTATTTCATTTTTGCGCGAATGTGTTCAGATTTCTTTTATATTGCATTTGGCACATGGTGACGATTATCTTGAGAGTGCAAAGTAGCCAAATGAAACTTTTACTGGATTTCCACTTACTTTATCAAATCTCATCTCCACCACACAGGACAAGTTTGCATCTGTTATAGTTTTGGAGAAAATTGTGGTCATTTCATTTTTGCGCGAATGTGTTCAGATTCCTTTTATATTGCATTTGGCACATGGTGACGATTATCTCAAGAATGCAAAGTAGCCAAATGAAACTTTTACTGGATTTCCACTTACTTTATCAAATCTCATCTCCACCACACAGGACAAGTTTGCATCTGTTATAGTTTTGGAGAAAATTGTGGTCATTTCATTTTTGCGCGAATGTGTTCAGATTCCTTTTTTATTGCATTTGGCACATGGTGACGATTATCTCGAGAGTGCAAAGTAGCCAAATGAAACTTTTACTGGATTTCCACTTACTTTATCAAATCTCATCTCCACCACACAGGACAAGTTTGCATCTGTTATAGTTTTGGAGAAAATTGTGGTCATTTCATTTTTGCGCGAATGTGTTCAGATTCCTTTTATATTGCATTTGGCACATGGAGACGATTATCTCGATAGAGTGCAAAGTAGCCAAATGAAACTTTTACTGGATTTCCACTTACTTTATCAAATCTCATCTCCACCACACAGGACAAGTTTGCATCTGTTATAGTTTTGGAGAAAATTGTGGTTATTTCATTTTTGCGCGAATGTGTTCAGATTCCTTTTATATTGCATTTGGCACATGGTGACGATTATCTTGAGAGTGCAAAGTAGCCAAATGAAAATTTTCCTGGATTTCCACTTACTTTATCAAATCTCATCTCCACCACACAGGACAAGTTTGCATCTGTTATAGTTTTGGAGAAAATTGTGGTCATTTCATTTTTGCGCGAATGTGTTCAGATTCCTTTTATATTGCATTTGGCACATGGTGACGATTATCTCGAGAGTGCAAAGTAGCCAAATGAAACTTTTACTGGATTTCCACTTACTTTATCAAATCTCATCTCCACCACACAGGACAAGTTTGCATCTGTTAAAGTTTTGGAGAAAATTGTGGTCATTTCATTTTTGCGCGAATGTGTTCAGATTCCTTTTATATTGCATTTGGCACATGGTGACGATTATCTCGAGAGTGCAAAGTAGCCAAATGAAACTTTTACTGGATTTCCACTTACTTTATCAAATCTCATCTCCACCACACAGGACAAGTTTGCATCTGTTATAGTTTTGGAGAAAGTTGTGGTTATTTCATTTTTGCGCGAATGTGTTCAGATTTCTTTTATATTGCATTTGGCACATGGTGACGATTATCTTGAGAGTGCAAAGTAGCCAAATGAAACTTTTACTGGATTTCCACTTACTTTATCAAATCTCATCTCCACCACACAGGACAAGTTTGCATCTGTTATAGTTTTGGAGAAAATTGTGGTCATTTCATTTTTGCGCGAATGTGTTCAGATTCCTTTTATATTGCATTTGGCACATGGTGACGATTATCTCGAGAATGCAAAGTAGCCAAATGAAACTTTTACTGGATTTCCACTTACTTTATCAAATCTCATCTCCACCACACAGGACAAGTTTGCATCTGTTATAGTTTTGGAGAAAATTGTGGTCATTTCATTTTTGCGCGAATGTGTTCAGATTCCTTTTTTATTGCATTTGGCACATGGTGACGATTATCTCGAGAGTGCAAAGTAGCCAAATGAAACTTTTACTGGATTTCCACTTACTTTATCAAATCTCATCTCCACCACACAGGACAAGTTTGCATCTGTTATAGTTTTGGAGAAAATTGCGGTCATTTCATTTTTGCGCGAATGTGTTCAGATTCCTTTTATATTGCATTTGGCACATGGTGACGATTATCTCGAGAGTGCAAAGTAGCCAAATGAAACTTTTACTGGATTTCCACTTACTTTATCAAATCTCATCTCCACCACACAGGACAAGTTTGCATCTGTTATAGTTTTGGAGAAAATTGTGGTCATTTCATTTTTGCGCGAATGTGTTCAGATTCCTTTTATATTGCATTTGGCACATGGTGACGATTATCTCGAGAGTGCAAAGTAGCCAAATGAAACTTTTACTGGATTTCCACTTACTTTATCAAATCTCATCTCCACCACACAGGACAAGTTTGCATCTGTTATAGTTTTGGAGAAAATTGTTGTCATTTCATTTTTGCGCGAATGTGTTCAGATTCCTTTTATATTGCATTTGGCACATGGTGACGATTATCTCGAGAGTGCAAAGTAGCCAAATGAAACTTTTACTGGATTTCCACTTACTTTATCAAATCTCATCTCCACCACACAGGACAAGTTTGCATCTGTTATAGTTTTGGAGAAAATTGTGGTCATTTCATTTTTGCGCGAATGTGTTCAGATTCCTTTTATATTGCATTTGGCACATGGTGACGATTATCTCGAGAGTGCAAAGTAGCCAAATGAAACTTTTACTGGATTTCCACTTTATCAAATCTCATCTCCACCACACAGGACAAGTTTGCATCTGTTATAGTTTTGGAGAAAATTGTGGTCATTTCATTTTTGCGCGAATGTGTTCAGATTCCTTTTATATTGCATTTGGCACATGGTGACGATTATCTCGAGAGTGCAAAGTAGCCAAATGAAACTTTTACTGGATTTCCACTTACTTTATCAAATCTCATCTCCACCACACAGGACAAGTTTGCATCTGTTATAGTTTTGGAGAAAATTGTGGTCATTTCATTTTTGCGCGAATGTGTTCAGATTCCTTTTATATTGCATTTGGCACATGGTGACGATTATCTCGAGAGTCCAAAGTAGCCAAATGAAACTTTTACTGGATTTCCACTTACTTTATCAAATCTCATCTCCACCACACAGGACAAGTTTGCATCTGTTATAGTTTTGGAGAAAATTGTGGTCATTTCATTTTTGCGCGAATGTGTTCAGATTCCTTTTATATTGCATTTGGCACATAGTGACGATTATCTCGAGAGTGCAAAGTAGCCAAATGAAACTTTTACTGGATTTCCACTTACTTTATCAAATCTCATCTCCACCACACAGGACAAGTTTGCATCTGTTATAGTTTTGGAGAAAATTGTGGTCATTTCATTTTTGCGCGAATGTGTTCAGATTCCTTTTATATTGCATTTGGCACATGGAGACGATTATCTCGAGAGTGTAAAGTAGCCAAATGAAACTTTTACTGGATTTCCACTTACTTTATCAAATCTCATCTCCACCACACAGGAAAAGTTTGCATCTGTTATAGTTTTGGAGAAAATTGTGGTTATTTCATTTTTGCGCGAATGTGTTCAGATTCCTTTTATATTGCATTTGGCACATGGTGACGATTATCTTGAGAGTGCAAAGTAGCCAAATGAAAATTTTCCTGGATTTCCACTTACTTTATCAAATCTCATCTCCACCACACAGGACAAGTTTGCATCTGTTATAGTTTTGGAGAAAATTGTGGTCATTTCATTTTTGCGCGAATGTGTTCAGATTCCTTTTATATTGCATTTGGCACATGGTGACGATTATCTCGAGAGTGCAAAGTAGCCAAATGAAACTTTTACTGGATTTCCACTTTATCAAATCTCATCTCCACCACACAGGACCAGTTTGCATCTGTTATAGTTTTGGAGAAAATTGTGGTCATTTCATTTTTGCGCGAATGTGTTCAGATTCCTTTTATATTGCATTTGGCACATGGTGACGATTATCTCGAGAGTGCAAAGTAGCCAAATGAAACTTTTACTGGATTTCCACTTACTTTATCAAATCTCATCTCCACCACACAGGACAAGTTTGCATCTGTTATAGTTTTGGAGAAAATTGTGGTCATTTCATTTTTGCGCGAATGTGTTCAGATTCCTTTTATATTGCATTTGGCACATGGTGACGATTATCTCGAGAGTCCAAAGTAGCCAAATGAAACTTTTACTGGATTTCCACTTACTTTATCAAATCTCATCTCCACCACACAGGACAAGTTTGCATCTGTTATAGTTTTGGAGAAAATTGTGGTCATTTCATTTTTGCGCGAATGTGTTCAGATTCCTTTTATATTGCATTTGGCACATGGTGACGATTATCTCGAGAGTGCAAAGTAGCCAAATGAAACTTTTACTGGATTTCCACTTACTTTATCAAATCTCATCTCCACCACACAGGACAAGTTTGCATCTGTTATAGTTTTGGAGAAAATTGTGGTCATTTCATTTTTGCGCGAATGTGTTCAGATTCCTTTTATATTGCATTTGGCTCATGGTGACAATTATCTCGAGAGTGCAAAGTAGCCAATTGAAACTTTTACTAAATTTCCACTTACTTTATCAAATCTCATCTCCACCACACAGGACAAGTTTGCATCTGTTATAGTTTTGGAGAAAATTGTGGTTATTTCATTTTTGCGCGAATGTGTTCAGATTCCTTTTATATTGCATTTGGCACATGGTGACGATTATCTTGAGAGTGCAAAGTAGCCAAATGAAAATTTTCCTGGATTTCCACTTACTTTATCAAATCTCATCTCCACCACACAGGACAAGTTTGCATCTGTTATAGTTTTGGAGAAAATTGTGGTCATTTCATTTTTGCGCGAATGTGTTCAGATTCCTTTTATATTGCATTTGGCACATGGTGACGATTATCTCGAGAGTGCAAAGTAGCCAAATGAAACTTTTACTGGATTTCCACTTACTTTATCAAATCTCATCTCCACCACACAGGACAAGTTTGCATCTGTTATAGTTTTGGAGAAAATTGTGGTCATTTCATTTTTGCGCGAATGTGTTCAGATTCCTTTTATATTGCATTTGGCACATGGTGACGATTATCTCGAGAGTGCAAAGTAGCCAAATGAAACTTTTACTGGATTTCCACTTACTTTATCAAATCTCATCTCCACCACACAGGACAAGTTTGCATCTGTTATAGTTTTGGAGAAAGTTGTGGTTATTTCATTTTTGCGCGAATGTGTTCAGATTTCTTTTATATTGCATTTGGCACATGGTGACGATTATCTTGAGAGTGCAAAGTAGCCAAATGAAACTTTTACTGGATTTCCACTTACTTTATCAAATCTCATCTCCACCACACAGGACAAGTTTGCATCTGTTATAGTTTTGGAGAAAATTGTGGTCATTTCATTTTTGCGCGAATGTGTTCAGATTCCTTTTATATTGCATTTGGCACATGGTGACGATTATCTCGAGAGTGCAAAGTAGCCAAATGAAACTTTTACTGGATTTCCACTTACTTTATCAAATCTCATCTCCACCACACAGGACAAGTTTGCATCTGTTATAGTTTTGGAGAAAATTGTGGTCATTTCATTTTTGCGCGAATGTGTTCAGATTCCTTTTATATTGCATTTGGCACATGGTGACGATTATCTCGAGAGTGCAAAGTAGCCAAATGAAACTTTTACTGGATTTCCACTTACTTTATCAAATCTCATCTCCACCACCCAGGACAAGTTTGCATCTGTTATAGTTTTGGAGAAAATTGTGGTCATTTCATTTTTGCGCGAATGTGTTCAGATTCCTTTTATATTGCATTTGGCACATGGAGACGATTATCTCGAGAGTGCAAAGTAGCCAAATGAAACTTTTACTGGATTTCCACTTACTTTATCAAATCTCATCTCCACCACACAGGACAAGTTTGCATCTGTTATAGTTTTGGAGAAAATTGTGATTATTTCATTTTTGCGCGAATGTGTTCAGATTCCTTTTATATTGCATTTGGCACATGGTGACGATTATCTTGAGAGTGCAAAGTAGCCAAATGAAAATTTTCCTGGATTTCCACTTACTTTATCAAATCTCATCTCCACCACACAGGACAAGTTTGCATCTGTTATAGTTTTGGAGAAAATTGTGGTCATTTCATTTTTGCGCGAATGTGTTCAGATTCCTTTTATATTGCATTTGGCACATGGTGACGATTATCTCGAGAGTGCAAAGTAGCCAAATGAAACTTTTACTGGATTTTTACTTTATCAAATCTCATCTCCACCACACAGGACAAGTTTGCATCTGTTATAGTTTTGGAGAAAATTGTTGTCATTTCATTTTTGCGCGAATGTGTTCAGATTCCTTTTATATTGCATTTGGCACATGGTGACGATTATCTCGAGAGTGCAAAGTAGCCAAATGAAACTTTTACTGGATTTCCACTTACTTTATCAAATCTCATCTCCACCACACAGGACAAGTTTGCATCTGTTATAGTTTTGGAGAAAATTGTGGTCATTTCATTTTTGCGCGAATGTGTTCAGATTCCTTTTATATTGCATTTGGCACATGGTGACGATTATCTCGAGAGTGCAAAGTAGCCAAATGAAACTTTTACTGGATTTCCACTTTATCAAAACTCATCTCCACCACACAGGACAAGTTTGCATCTGTTATAGTTTTGGAGAAAATTGTGGTCATTTCATTTTTGCGCGAATGTGTTCAGATTCCTTTTATATTGCATTTGGCACATGGTGACGATTATCTCGAGAGTGCAAAGTAGCCAAATGAAACTTTTACTGGATTTCCACTTACTTTATCAAATCTCATCTCCACCACACAGGACAAGTTTGCATCTGTTATAGTTTTGGAGAAAATTGTGGTCATTTCATTTTTGCGCGAATGTGTTCAGATTCCTTTTATATTGCATTTGGCACATGGTGACGATTATCTCGAGAGTCCAAAGTAGCCAAATGAAACTTTTACTGGATTTCCACTTACTTTATCAAATCTCATCTCCACCACACAGGACAAGTTTGCATCTGTTATAGTTTTGGAGAAAATTGTGGTCATTTCATTTTTGCGCGAATGTGTTCAGATTCCTTTTATATTGCATTTGGCACATGGTGACGATTATCTCGAGAGTGCAAAGTAGCCAAATGAAACTTTTACTGGATTTCCACTTACTTTATCAAATCTCATCTCCACCACACAGGACAAGTTTGCATCTGTTATAGTTTTGGAGAAAATTGTGGTCATTTCATTTTTGCGCGAATGTGTTCAGATTCCTTTTATATTGCATTTGGCACATGGAGACGATTATCTCGAGAGTGCAAAGTAGCCAAATGAAACTTTTACTGGATTTCCACTTACTTTATCAAATCTCATCTCCACCACACAGGACAAGTTTGCATCTGTTATAGTTTTGGAGAAAATTGTGGTTATTTCATTTTTGCGCGAATGTGTTCAGATTCCTTTTATATTGCATTTGGCACATGGTGACGATTATCTTGAGAGTGCAAAGTAGCCAAATGAAAATTTTCCTGGATTTCCACTTACTTTATCAAATCTCATCTCCACCACACAGGACAAGTTTGCATCTGTTATAGTTTTGGAGAAAATTGTGGTCATTTCATTTTTGCGCGAATGTGTTCAGATTCCTTTTATATTGCATTTGGCACATGGTGACGATTATCTCGAGAGTGCAAAGTAGCCAAATGAAACTTTTACTGGATTTCCACTTTATCAAATCTCATCTCCACCACACAGGACCAGTTTGCATCTGTTATAGTTTTGGAGAAAATTGTGGTCATTTCATTTTTGCGCGAATGTGTTCAGATTCCTTTTATATTGCATTTGGCACATGGTGACGATTATCTCGAGAGTGCAAAGTAGCCAAATGAAACTTTTACTGGATTTCCACTTACTTTATCAAATCTCATCTCCACCACACAGGACAAGTTTGCATCTGTTATAGTTTTGGAGAAAATTGTGGTCATTTCATTTTTGCGCGAATGTGTTCAGATTCCTTTTATATTGCATTTGGCACATGGTGACGATTATCTCGAGAGTCCAAAGTAGCCAAATGAAACTTTTACTGGATTTCCACTTACTTTATCAAATCTCATCTCCACCACACAGGACAAGTTTGCATCTGTTATAGTTTTGGAGAAAATTGTGGTCATTTCATTTTTGCGCGAATGTGTTCAGATTCCTTTTATATTGCATTTGGCACATGGTGACGATTATCTCGAGAGTGCAAAGTAGCCAAATGAAACTTTTACTGGATTTCCACTTACTTTATCAAATCTCATCTCCACCACACAGGACAAGTTTGCATCTGTTATAGTTTTGGAGAAAATTGTGGTCATTTCATTTTTGCGCGAATGTGTTCAGATTCCTTTTATATTGCATTTGGCTCATGGTGACAATTATCTCGAGAGTGCAAAGTAGCCAATTGAAACTTTTACTAAATTTCCACTTACTTTATCAAATCTCATCTCCACCACACAGGACAAGTTTGCATCTGTTATAGTTTTGGAGAAAATTGTGGTCATTTCATTTTTGCGCGAATGTGTTCAGATTCCTTTTATATTGCATTTGGCACATGGTGACGATTATCTCGAGAGTGCAAAGTAGCCAAATGAAACTTTTACTAAATTTCCACTTACTTTATCAAATCTCATCTCCACCACACAGGACAAGTTTGCATCTGTTATAGTTTTGGAGAAAATTGTGGTCATTTCATTTTTGCGCGAATGTGTTCAGATTCCTTTTATATTGCATTTGGCACATGGTGACGATTATCTCGAGAATGCAGAGTAGCCAAATGAAACTTTTACTGGATTTCCACTTACTTTATCAAATCTCATCTCCACCACACAGGACAAGTTTGCATCTGTTATAGTTTTGGAGAAAATTGTGGTCATTTCATTTTTGCGTGAATGTGTTCAGATTCCTTTTATATTGCATTTGGCACATGGTGACGATTATCTCGAGAGTGCAAAGTAGCCAAATGAAACTTTTACTGGATTTCCACTTACTTTATCAAATCTCATCTCCACCACACAGGACAAGTTTGCATCTGTTATAGTTTTGGAGAAAATTGTGGTCATTTCATTTTTGCGCGAATGTGTTCAGATTCCTTTTATATTGCATTTGGCACATGGTGACGATTATCTCGAGAGTGCAAAGTAGCCAAATGAAACTTTTACTGGATTTCCACTTACTTTATCAAATCTCATCTCCATCACACAGGACAAGTTTGCATCTGTTATAGTTTTGGAGAAAATTGTGGTCATTTCATTTTTGCGCGAATGTGTTCAGATTCCTTTTATATTGCATTTGGCACATGGTAACGATTATCTCGAGAGTGCAAAGTAGCCAAATGAAACTTTTACTGGATTTTTACTTTATCAAATCTCATCTCCACCACACAGGACAAGTTTGCATCTGTTATAGTTTTGGAGAAAATTGTTGTCATTTCATTTTTGCGCGAATGTGTTCAGATTCCTTTTATATTGCATTTGGCACATGGTGACGATTATCTCGAGAGTGCAAAGTAGCCAAATGAAACTTTTACTGGATTTCCACTTACTTTATCAAATCTCATCTTCACCACACAGGACAAGTTTGCATCTGTTATAGTTTTGGAGAAAATTGTGGTCATTTCATTTTTGCGCGAATGTGTTCAGATTCCTTTTATATTGCATTTGGCACATGGTGACGATTATCTCGAGAGTGCAAAGTAGCCAAATGAAACTTTTACTGGATTTCCACTTTATCAAAACTCATCTCCACCACACAGGACAAGTTTGCATCTGTTATAGTTTTGGAGAAAATTGTGGTCATTTCATTTTTGCGCGAATGTGTTCAGATTCCTTTTATATTGCATTTGGCACATGGTGACGATTATCTCGAGAGTGCAAAGTAGCCAAATGAAACTTTTACTGGATTTCCACTTACTTTATCAAATCTCATCTCCACCACACAGGACAAGTTTGCATCTGTTATAGTTTTGGAGAAAATTGTGGTCATTTCATTTTTGCGCGAATGTGTTCAGATTCCTTTTATATTGCATTTGGCACATGGTGACGATTATCTCGAGAGTCCAAAGTAGCCAAATGAAACTTTTACTGGATTTCCACTTACTTTATCAAATCTCATCTCCACCACACAGGACAAGTTTGCATCTGTTATAGTTTTGGAGAAAATTGTGGTCATTTCATTTTTGCGCGAATGTGTTCAGATTCCTTTTATATTGCATTTGGCACATGGTGACGATTATCTCGAGAGTGCAAAGTAGCCAAATGAAACTTTTACTGGATTTCCACTTACTTTATCAAATCTCATCTCCACCACACAGGACAAGTTTGCATCTGTTATAGTTTTGGAGAAAATTGTGGTCATTTCATTTTTGCGCGAATGTGTTCAGATTCCTTTTATATTGCATTTGGCACATGGAGACGATTATCTCGAGAGTGCAAAGTAGCCAAATGAAACTTTTACTGGATTTCCACTTACTTTATCAAATCTCATCTCCACCACACAGGACAAGTTTGCATCTGTTATAGTTTTGGAGAAAATTGTGGTTATTTCATTTTTGCGCGAATGTGTTCAGATTCCTTTTATATTGCATTTGGCACATGGTGACAATTATCTTGAGAGTGCAAAGTAGCCAAATGAAAATTTTCCTGGATTTCCACTTACTTTATCAAATCTCATCTCCACCACACAGGACAAGTTTGCATCTGTTATAGTTTTGGAGAAAATTGTGGTCATTTCATTTTTGCGCGAATGTGTTCAGATTCCTTTTATATTGCATTTGGCACATGGTGACGATTATCTCGAGAGTGCAAAGTAGCCAAATGAAACTTTTACTGGATTTCCACTTTATCAAATCTCATCTTCACCACACAGGACCAGTTTGCATCTGTTATAGTTTTGGAGAAAATTGTGGTCATTTCATTTTTGCGCGAATGTGTTCAGATTCCTTTTATATTGCATTTGGCACATGGTGACGATTATCTCGAGAGTGCAAAGTAGCCAAATGAAACTTTTACTGGATTTCCACTTACTTTATCAAATCTCATCTCCACCACACAGGACAAGTTTGCATCTGTTATAGTTTTGGAGAAAATTGTGGTCATTTCATTTTTGCGCGAATGTGTTCAGATTCCTTTTATATTGCATTTGGCACATGGTGACGATTATCTCGAGAGTCCAAAGTAGCCAAATGAAACTTTTACTGGATTTCCACTTACTTTATGAAATCTCATCTCCACCACACAGGACAAGTTTGCATCTGTTATAGTTTTGGAGAAAATTGTGGTCATTTCATTTTTGCGCGAATGTGTTCAGATTCCTTTTATATTGCATTTGGCACATGGTGACGATTATCTCGAGAGTGCAAAGTAGCCAAATGAAACTTTTACTGGATTTCCACTTACTTTATCAAATCTCATCTCCACCACACAGGACAAGTTTGCATCTGTTATAGTTTTGGAGAAAATTGTGGTCATTTCATTTTTGCGCGAATGTGTTCAGATTCCTTTTATATTGCATTTGGCTCATGGTGACAATTATCTCGAGAGTGCAAAGTAGCCAATTGAAACTTTTACTAAATTTCCACTTACTTTATCAAATCTCATCTCCACCACACAGGACAAGTTTGCATCTGTTATAGTTTTGGAGAAAATTGTGGTCATTTCATTTTTGCGCGAATGTGTTCAGATTCCTTTTATATTGCATTTGGCACATGGTGACGATTATCTCGAGAGTGCAAAGTAGCCAAATGAAACTTTTACTAAATTTCCACTTACTTTATCAAATCTCATCTCCACCACACAGGACAAGTTTGCATCTGTTATAGTTTTGGAGAAAATTGTGGTCATTTCATTTTTGCGCGAATGTGTTCAGATTCCTTTTATATTGCATTTGGCACATGGTGACGATTATCTCGAGAATGCAGAGTAGCCAAATGAAACTTTTACTGGATTTCCACTTACTTTATCAAATCTCATCTCCACCACACAGGACAAGTTTGCATCTGTTATAGTTTTGGAGAAAATTGTGGTCATTTCATTTTTGCGTGAATGTGTCCAGATTCCTTTTATATTGCATTTGGCACATGGTGACGATTATCTCGAGAGTGCAAAGTAGCCAAATGAAACTTTTACTGGATTTCCACTTACTTTATCAAATCTCATCTCCACCACACAGGACAAGTTTGCATCTGTTATAGTTTTGGAGAAAATTGTGGTCATTTCATTTTTGCGCGAATGTGTTCAGATTCCTTTTATTTTGCATTTGGCACATGGTGACGATTATCTCGAGAGTGCAAAGTAGCCAAATGAAACTTTTACTGGATTTCCACTTACTTTATCAAATCTCATCTCCATCACACAGGACAAGTTTGCATCTGTTATAGTTTTGGAGAAAATTGTGGTCATTTCATTTTTGCGCGAATGTGTTCAGATTCCTTTTATATTGCATTTGGCACATGGTGACGATTATCTCGAGAGTGCAAAGTAGCCAAATGAAACTTTTACTGGATTTCCACTTACTTTATCAAATCTCATCTCCACCACACAGGACAAGTTTGCATCTGTTATAGTTTTGGAGAAAATTGTGGTCATTTCATTTTTGCGCGAATGTGTTCAGATTCCTTTTATATTGCATTTGGCACATGGAGACGATTATCTCGAGAGTGCAAAGTAGCCAAATGAAACTTTTACTGGATTTCCACTTACTTTATCAAATCTCATCTCCACCACACAGGACAAGTTTGCATCTGTTATAGTTTTGGAGAAAATTGTGGTTATTTCATTTTTGCGCGAATGTGTTCAGATTCCTTTTATATTGCATTTGGCACATGGTGACAATTATCTTGAGAGTGCAAAGTAGCCAAATGAAAATTTTCCTGGATTTCCACTTACTTTATCAAATCTCATCTCCACCACACAGGACAAGTTTGCATCTGTTATAGTTTTGGAGAAAATTGTGGTCATTTCATTTTTGCGCGAATGTGTTCAGATTCCTTTTATATTGCATTTGGCACATGGTGACGATTATCTCGAGAGTGCAAAGTAGCCAAATGAAACTTTTACTGGATTTCCACTTTATCAAATCTCATCTTCACCACACAGGACCAGTTTGCATCTGTTATAGTTTTGGAGATAATTGTGGTCATTTCATTTTTGCGCGAATGTGTTCAGATTCCTTTTATATTGCATTTGGCACATGGTGACGATTATCTCGAGAGTGCAAAGTAGCCAAATGAAACTTTTACTGGATTTCCACTTACTTTATCAAATCTCATCTCCACCACACAGGACAAGTTTGCATCTGTTATAGTTTTGGAGAAAATTGTGGTCATTTCATTTTTGCGCGAATGTGTTCAGATTCCTTTTATATTGCATTTGGCACATGGTGACGATTATCTCGAGAGTCCAAAGTAGCCAAATGAAACTTTTACTGGATTTCCACTTACTTTATGAAATCTCATCTCCACCACACAGGACAAGTTTGCATCTGTTATAGTTTTGGAGAAAATTGTGGTCATTTCATTTTTGCGCGAATGTGTTCAGATTCCTTTTATATTGCATTTGGCACATGGTGACGATTATCTCGAGAGTGCAAAGTAGCCAAATGAAACTTTTACTGGATTTCCACTTACTTTATCAAATCTCATCTCCACCACACAGGACAAGTTTGCATCTGTTATAGTTTTGGAGAAAATTGTGGTCATTTCATTTTTGCGCGAATGTGTTCAGATTCCTTTTATATTGCATTTGGCTCATGGTGACAATTATCTCGAGAGTGCAAAGTAGCCAATTGAAACTTTTACTAAATTTCCACTTACTTTATCAAATCTCATCTCCACCACACAGGACAAGTTTGCATCTGTTATAGTTTTGGAGAAAATTGTGGTCATTTCATTTTTGCGCGAATGTGTTCAGATTCCTTTTATATTGCATTTGGCACATGGTGACGATTATCTCGAGAGTGCAAAGTAGCCAAATGAAACTTTTACTAAATTTCCACTTACTTTATCAAATCTCATCTCCACCACACAGGACAAGTTTGCATCTGTTATAGTTTTGGAGAAAATTGTGGTCATTTCATTTTTGCGCGAATGTGTTCAGATTCCTTTTATATTGCATTTGGCACATGGTGACGATTATCTCGAGAATGCAGAGTAGCCAAATGAAACTTTTACTGGATTTCCACTTACTTTATCAAATCTCATCTCCACCACACAGGACAAGTTTGCATCTGTTATAGTTTTGGAGAAAATTGTGGTCATTTCATTTTTGCGTGAATGTGTTCAGATTCCTTTTATATTGCATTTGGCACATGGTGACGATTATCTCGAGAGTGCAAAGTAGCCAAATGAAACTTTTACTGGATTTCCACTTACTTTATCAAATCTCATCTCCACCACACAGGACAAGTTTGCATCTGTTATAGTTTTGGAGAAAATTGTGGTCATTTCATTTTTGCGCGAATGTGTTCAGATTCCTTTTATTTTGCATTTGGCACATGGTGACGATTATCTCGAGAGTGCAAAGTAGCCAAATGAAACTTTTACTGGATTTCCACTTACTTTATCAAATCTCATCTCCATCACACAGGACAAGTTTGCATCTGTTATAGTTTTGGAGAAAATTGTGGTCATTTCATTTTTGCGCGAATGTGTTCAGATTCCTTTTATATTGCATTTGGCACATGGTAACGATTATCTCGAGAGTGCAAAGTAGCCAAATGAAACTTTTACTGGATTTCCACTTACTTTATCAAATCTCATCTCCATCACACAGGACAAGTTTGCATCTGTTATAGTTTTGGAGAAAATTGTGGTCATTTCATTTTTGCGCGAATGTGTTCAGATTCCTTTTATATTGCATTTGGCACATGGTAACGATTATCTCGAGAGTGCAAAGTAGCCAAATGAAACTTTTACTGGATTTTTACTTTATCAAATCTCATCTCCACCACACAGGACAAGTTTGCATCTGTTATAGTTTTGGAGAAAATTGTTGTCATTTCATTTTTGCGCGAATGTGTTCAGATTCCTTTTATATTGCATTTGGCACATGGTGACGATTATCTCGAGAGTGCAAAGTAGCCAAATGAAACTTTTACTGGATTTCCACTTACTTTATCAAATCTCATCTTCACCACACAGGACAAGTTTGCATCTGTTATAGTTTTGGAGAAAATTGTGGTCATTTCATTTTTGCGCGAATGTGTTCAGATTCCTTTTATATTGCATTTGGCACATGGTGACGATTATCTCGAGAGTGCAAAGTAGCCAAATGAAACTTTTACTGGATTTCCACTTTATCAAAACTCATCTCCACCACACAGGACAAGTTTGCATCTGTTATAGTTTTGGAGAAAATTGTGGTCATTTCATTTTTGCGCGAATGTGTTCAGATTCCTTTTATATTGCATTTGGCACATGGTGACGATTATCTCGAGAGTGCAAAGTAGCCAAATGAAACTTTTACTGGATTTCCACTTACTTTATCAAATCTCATCTCCACCACACAGGACAAGTTTGCATCTGTTATAGTTTTGGAGAAAATTGTGGTCATTTCATTTTTGCGCGAATGTGTTCAGATTCCTTTTATATTGCATTTGGCACATGGTGACGATTATCTCGAGAGTCCAAAGTAGCCAAATGAAACTTTTACTGGATTTCCACTTACTTTATCAAATCTCATCTCCACCACACAGGACAAGTTTGCATCTGTTATAGTTTTGGAGAAAATTGTGGTCATTTCATTTTTGCGCGAATGTGTTCAGATTCCTTTTATATTGCATTTGGCACATGGTGACGATTATCTCGAGAGTGCAAAGTAGCCAAATGAAACTTTTACTGGATTTCCACTTACTTTATCAAATCTCATCTCCACCACACAGGACAAGTTTGCATCTGTTATAGTTTTGGAGAAAATTGTGGTCATTTCATTTTTGCGCGAATGTGTTCAGATTCCTTTTATATTGCATTTGGCACATGGAGACGATTATCTCGAGAGTGCAAAGTAGCCAAATGAAACTTTTACTGGATTTCCACTTACTTTATCAAATCTCATCTCCACCACACAGGACAAGTTTGCATCTGTTATAGTTTTGGAGAAAATTGTGGTTATTTCATTTTTGCGCGAATGTGTTCAGATTCCTTTTATATTGCATTTGGCACATGGTGACAATTATCTTGAGAGTGCAAAGTAGCCAAATGAAAATTTTCCTGGATTTCCACTTACTTTATCAAATCTCATCTCCACCACACAGGACAAGTTTGCATCTGTTATAGTTTTGGAGAAAATTGTGGTCATTTCATTTTTGCGCGAATGTGTTCAGATTCCTTTTATATTGCATTTGGCACATGGTGACGATTATCTCGAGAGTGCAAAGTAGCCAAATGAAACTTTTACTGGATTTCCACTTTATCAAATCTCATCTTCACCACACAGGACCAGTTTGCATCTGTTATAGTTTTGGAGAAAATTGTGGTCATTTCATTTTTGCGCGAATGTGTTCAGATTCCTTTTATATTGCATTTGGCACATGGTGACGATTATCTCGAGAGTGCAAAGTAGCCAAATGAAACTTTTACTGGATTTCCACTTACTTTATCAAATCTCATCTCCACCACACAGGACAAGTTTGCATCTGTTATAGTTTTGGAGAAAATTGTGGTCATTTCATTTTTGCGCGAATGTGTTCAGATTCCTTTTATATTGCATTTGGCACATGGTGACGATTATCTCGAGAGTCCAAAGTAGCCAAATGAAACTTTTACTGGATTTCCACTTACTTTATGAAATCTCATCTCCACCACACAGGACAAGTTTGCATCTGTTATAGTTTTGGAGAAAATTGTGGTCATTTCATTTTTGCGCGAATGTGTTCAGATTCCTTTTATATTGCATTTGGCACATGGTGACGATTATCTCGAGAGTGCAAAGTAGCCAAATGAAACTTTTACTGGATTTCCACTTACTTTATCAAATCTCATCTCCACCACACAGGACAAGTTTGCATCTGTTATAGTTTTGGAGAAAATTGTGGTCATTTCATTTTTGCGCGAATGTGTTCAGATTCCTTTTATATTGCATTTGGCTCATGGTGACAATTATCTCGAGAGTGCAAAGTAGCCAATTGAAACTTTTACTAAATTTCCACTTACTTTATCAAATCTCATCTCCACCACACAGGACAAGTTTGCATCTGTTATAGTTTTGGAGAAAATTGTGGTCATTTCATTTTTGCGCGAATGTGTTCAGATTCCTTTTATATTGCATTTGGCACATGGTGACGATTATCTCGAGAGTGCAAAGTAGCCAAATGAAACTTTTACTAAATTTCCACTTACTTTATCAAATCTCATCTCCACCACACAGGACAAGTTTGCATCTGTTATAGTTTTGGAGAAAATTGTGGTCATTTCATTTTTGCGCGAATGTGTTCAGATTCCTTTTATATTGCATTTGGCACATGGTGACGATTATCTCGAGAATGCAGAGTAGCCAAATGAAACTTTTACTGGATTTCCACTTACTTTATCAAATCTCATCTCCACCACACAGGACAAGTTTGCATCTGTTATAGTTTTGGAGAAAATTGTGGTCATTTCATTTTTGCGTGAATGTGTTCAGATTCCTTTTATATTGCATTTGGCACATGGTGACGATTATCTCGAGAGTGCAAAGTAGCCAAATGAAACTTTTACTGGATTTCCACTTACTTTATCAAATCTCATCTCCACCACACAGGACAAGTTTGCATCTGTTATAGTTTTGGAGAAAATTGTGGTCATTTCATTTTTGCGCGAATGTGTTCAGATTCCTTTTATTTTGCATTTGGCACATGGTGACGATTATCTCGAGAGTGCAAAGTAGCCAAATGAAACTTTTACTGGATTTCCACTTACTTTATCAAATCTCATCTCCATCACACAGGACAAGTTTGCATCTGTTATAGTTTTGGAGAAAATTGTGGTCATTTCATTTTTGCGCGAATGTGTTCAGATTCCTTTTATATTGCATTTGGCACATGGTAACGATTATCTCGAGAGTGCAAAGTAGCCAAATGAAACTTTTACTGGATTTCCACTTACTTTATCAAATCTCATCTCCACCACACAGGACAAGTTTGCATCTGTTATAGTTTTGGAGAAAATTGTGGTCATTTCATTTTTGCGCGAATGTGTTCAGATTCCTTTTATATTGCATTTGGCACATGGTGACGATTATCTCGAGAGTGCAAAGTAGCCAAATGAAACTTTTACTGGATTTCCACTTACTTTATCAAAACTCATCTCCACCACACAGGACAAGTTTGCATCTGTTATAGTTTTGGAGAAAATTGTGGTCATTTCATTTTTGCGCGAATGTGTTCAGATTCCTTTTATATTGCATTTGGCACATAGTGACGATTATCTCGAGAGTCCAAAGTAGCCAAATGAAACTTTTACTGGATTTCCACTTACTTTATCAAATCTCATCTCCACCACACAGGACAAGTTTGCATCTGTTATAGTTTTGGAGAAAATTGTGGTCATTTCATTTTTGCGCGAATGTGTTCAGATTCCTTTTATATTGCATTTGGCACATGGTGACGATTATCTCGAGAGTGCAAAGTAGCCAAATGAAACTTTTACTGGATTTCCACTTACTTTATCAAATCTCATCACCACACAGGACAAGTTTGCATCTGTTATAGTTTTGGAGAAAATTGTGGTCATTTCATTTTTGAGCGAATGTGTTCAGATTCCTTTTATATTGCATTTGGCACATGGTGACGATTATCTCGAGAGTGTAAAGTAGCCAAATGAAACTTTTACTGTATTTCCACTTACTTTATCAAATCTCATCTCCACCACACAGGACGTTTGCATCTGTTATAGTTTTGGAGAAAATTGTGGTCATTTCATTTTTGCGCGAATGTGTTCAGATTCCTTTTATATTGCATTTGGCACATGGTGACGATTATCTCGAGAGTGCAAAGTAGCCAAATGAAACTTTTACTGGATTTCCACTTACTTTATCAAATCTCATCTCCACCACACAGGACAAGTGTGCATCTGTTATAGTTTTGGAGAAAATTGCGGTCATTTCATTTTTGCGCGAATGTGTTCAGATTCCTTTTATATTGCATTTGGCACATGGTGTTGATTATCTCGAGAGTGCAAAGTAGCCAAATGAAACTTTTACTGGATTTCCACTTACTTTATCAAATCTCATCTCCACCACACAGGACAAGTTTGCATCTGTTATAGTTTTGGAGAAAATTGTGGTCATTTCATTTTTGCGCGAATGTGTTCAGATTCCTTTTATATTGCATTTGGCACATGGTGACGATTATCTCGAGAGTGCAAAGTAGCCAAATGAAACTTTTACTGGATTTCCACTTACTTTATCAAATCTCATCTCCACCACACAGGACAAGTTTGCATCTGTTATAGTTTTGGAGAAAATTGTGGTCATTTCATTTTTGCGCGAATGTGTTCAGATTCCTTTTATATTGCATTTGGCACATGGTGACGATTATCTCGAGAGTGCAAAGTAGCCAAATGAAACTTTTACTGGATTTCCACTTACTTTATCAAATCTCATCTCCACCACACAGGACAAGTTTGCATCTGTTATAGTTTTGGAGAAAGTTGTGGTTATTTCATTTTTGCGCGAATGTGTTCAGATTTCTTTTATATTGCATTTGGCACATGGTGACGATTATCTTGAGAGTGCAAAGTAGCCAAATGAAACTTTTACTGGATTTCCACTTACTTTATCAAATCTCATCTCCACCACACAGGACAAGTTTGCATCTGTTATAGTTTTGGAGAAAACTGTGGTCATTTCATTTTTGCGCGAATGTGTTCAGATTCCTTTTATATTGCATTTGGCACATGGTGACGATTATCTCGAGAATGCAAAGTAGCCAAATGAAACTTTTACTGGATTTCCACTTACTTTATCAAATCTCATCTCCACCACACAGGACAAGTTTGCATCTGTTATAGTTTTGGAGAAAATTGTGGTCATTTCATTTTTGCGCGAATGTGTTTAGATTCCTTTTTTATTGCATTTGGCACATGGTGACGATTATCTCGAGAGTGCAAAGTAGCCAAATGAAACTTTTACTGGATTTCCACTTACTTTATCAAATCTCATCTCCACCACACAGGACAAGTTTGCATCTTTTATAGTTTTGGAGAAAATTGTGGTCATTTCATTTTTGCGCGAATGTGTTCAGATTCCTTTTATATTGCATTTGGCACATGGTGACGATTATCTCGAGAGTGCAAAGTAGCCAAATGAAACTTTTACTGGATTTCCACTTACTTTATCAAATCTCATCTCCACCACACAGGACAAGTTTGCATCTGTTATAGTTTTGGAGAAAATTGTGGTCATTTCATTTTTGCGCGAATGTGTTCAGATTCCTTTTATATTGCATTTGGCACATGGTGACGATTATCTCGAGAGTGCAAAATAGCCAAATGAAACTTTTACTGGATTTCCACTTACTTTATCAAATCTCATCTCCACCACACAGGACAAGTTTGCATCTGTTATAGTTTTGGAGAAAATTGTGGTCATTTCATTTTTGCGCGAATGTGTTCAGATTCCTTTTATATTGCATTTGGCACATGGTGACGATTATCTCGAGAGTGCAAAGTAGCCAAATGAAACTTTTACTGGATTTCCACTTACTTTATCAAATCTCATCTCCATCACACAGGACAAGTTTGCATCTGTTATAGTTTTGGAGAAAATTGTGGTCATTTCATTTTTGCGCGAATGTGTTCAGATTCCTTTTATATTGCATTTGGCACATGGTAACGATTATCTCGAGAGTGCAAAGTAGCCAAATGAAACTTTTACTGGATTTCCACTTACTTTATCAAATCTCATCTCCACCACACAGGACAAGTTTGCATCTGTTATAGTTTTGGAGAAACTTGTGGTCATTTCATTTTTGCGCGAATGTGTTCAGATTCCTTTTATATTGCATTTGGCACATGGTGACGATTATCTCGAGAGTGCAAAGTAGCCAAATGAAACTTTTACTGGATTTCCACTTACTTTATCAAAACTCATCTCCACCACACAGGACAAGTTTGCATCTGTTATAGTTTTGGAGAAAATTGTGGTCATTTCATTTTTGCGCGAATGTGTTCAGATTCCTTTTATATTGCATTTGGCACATAGTGACGATTATCTCGAGAGTCCAAAGTAGCCAAATGAAACTTTTACTGGATTTCCACTTACTTTATCAAATCTCATCTCCACCACACAGGACAAGTTTGCATCTGTTATAGTTTTGGAGAAAATTGTGGTCATTTCATTTTTGCGCGAATGTGTTCAGATTCCTTTTATATTGCATTTGGCACATGGTGACGATTATCTCGAGAGTGCAAAGTAGCCAAATGAAACTTTTACTGGATTTCCACTTACTTTATCAAATCTCATCTCCACCACACAGGACAAGTGTGCATCTGTTATAGTTTTGGAGAAAATTGTGGTCATTTCATTTTTGCGCGAATGTGTTCAGATTCCTTTTATATTGCATTTGGCACATGGTGACGATTATCTCGAGAGTGCAAAGTAGCCAAATGAAACTTTTACTGGATTTCCACTTACTTTATCAAATCTCATCTCCACCACACAGGACAAGTTTGCATCTGTTATAGTTTTGGAGAAAATTGTGGTCATTTCATTTTTGCGCGAATGTGTTCAGATTCCTTTTATATTGCATTTGGCACATGGTGACGATTATCTCGAGAGTGCAAAGTAGCCAAATGAAACTTTTACTGGATTTCCACTTACTTTATCAAATCTCATCTCCACCACACAGGACAAGTTTGCATCTGTTATAGTTTTGGAGAAAATTGTGGTCATTTCATTTTTGCGCGAATGTGTTCAGATTCCTTTTATATTGCATTTGGCACATGGTGACGATTATCTCGAGAGTGCAAAGTAGCCAAATGAAACTTTTACTGGATTTCCACTTACTTTATCAAATCTCATCTCCACCACACAGGACAAGTTTGCATCTGTTATAGTTTTGGAGAAAGTTGTGGTTATTTCATTTTTGCGCGAATGTGTTCAGATTTCTTTTATATTGCATTTGGCACATGGTGACGATTATCTTGAGAGTGCAAAGTAGCCAAATGAAACTTTTACTGGATTTCCACTTACTTTATCAAATCTCATCTCCACCACACAGGACAAGTTTGCATCTGTTATAGTTTTGGAGAAAACTGTGGTCATTTCATTTTTGCGCGAATGTGTTCAGATTCCTTTTATATTGCATTTGGCACATGGTGACGATTATCTCGAGAATGCAAAGTAGCCAAATGAAACTTTTACTGGATTTCCACTTACTTTATCAAATCTCATCTCCACCACACAGGACAAGTTTGCATCTGTTATAGTTTTGGAGAAAATTGTGGTCATTTCATTTTTGCGCGAATGTGTTCAGATTCCTTTTTTATTGCATTTGGCACATGGTGACGATTATCTCGAGAGTGCAAAGTAGCCAAATGAAACTTTTACTGGATTTCCACTTACTTTATCAAATCTCATCTCCACCACACAGGACAAGTTTGCATCTTTTATAGTTTTGGAGAAAATTGTGGTCATTTCATTTTTGCGCGAATGTGTTCAGATTCCTTTTATATTGCATTTGGCACATGGTGACGATTATCTCGAGAGTGCAAAGTAGCCAAATGAAACTTTTACTGGATTTCCACTTACTTTATCAAATCTCATCTCCACCACACAGGACAAGTTTGCATCTGTTATAGTTTTGGAGAAAATTGTGGTCATTTCATTTTTGCGCGAATGTGTTCAGATTCCTTTTATATTGCATTTGGCACATGGTGACGATTATCTCGAGAGTGCAAAATAGCCAAATGAAACTTTTACTGGATTTCCACTTACTTTATCAAATCTCATCTCCACCACACAGGACAAGTTTGCATCTGTTATAGTTTTGGAGAAAATTGTGGTCATTTCATTTTTGCGCGAATGTGTTCAGATTCCTTTTATATTGCATTTGGCACATGGTGACGATTATCTCGAGAGTGCAAAGTAGCCAAATGAAACTTTTACTGGATTTCCACTTACTTTATCAAATCTCATGTCCACCACACAGGACAAGTTTGCATCTGTTATAGTTTTGGAGAAAATTGTGGTCATTTCATTTTTGCGCGAATGTGTTCAGATTCCTTTTATATTGCATTTGGCACATGGTGACGATTATCTCGAGAGTGCAAAGTAGCCAAATGAAATTTTACTGGATTTCCACTTACTTTATCAAATCTCATCTCCACCACACAGGACAAGTTTGCATCTGTTATAGTTTTGGAGAAATTTGTGGTTATTTCATTTTTGCGCGAATGTGTTCAGATTCCTTTTATATTGCATTTGGCACATGGTGACGATTATCTTGAGAGTGCAAAGTAGCCAAATGAAACTTTTACTGGATTTCCACTTACTTTATCAAATCTCATCTCCACCACACAGGACAAGTTTGCATCTGTTATAGTTTTGGAGAAAATTGTGGTCATTTCATTTTTGCGCGAATGTGTTCAGATTCCTTTTATATTGCATTTGGCACATGGTGACGATTATCTCGAGAGTGCAAAGTAGCCAAATGAAACTTTTACTGGATTTTTACTTTATCAAATCTCATCTCCACCACACAGGACAAGTTTGCATCTGTTATAGTTTTGGAGAAAATTGTTGTCATTTCATTTTTGCGCGAATGTGTTCAGATTCCTTTTATATTGCATTTGGCACATGGTGACGATTATCTCGAGAGTGCAAAGTAGCCAAATGAAACTTTTACTGGATTTCCACTTACTTTATCAAATCTCATCTCCACCACACAGGACAAGTTTGCATCTGTTATAGTTTTGGAGAAAATTGTGGTTATTTCATTTTTGCGCGAATGTGTTCAGATTCCTTTTATATTGCATTTGGCACATGGTGACGATTATCTCGAGAGTGCAAAGTAGCCAAATGAAACTTTTAATGGATTTCCACTTACTTTATCAAATCTCATCTCCACCACACAGGACAAGTTTGCATCTGTTATAGTTTTGGAGAAAATTGTGGTCATTTCATTTTTGCGCGAATGTGTTCAGATTCCTTTTATATTGCATTTGGCACATGGTGACGATTATCTCGAGAGTGCAAAGTAGCCAAATGAAACTTTTACTGGATTTCCACTTACTTTATCAAAACTCATCTCCACCACACAGGACAAGTTTGCATCTGTTATAGTTTTGGAGAAAACTGTGGTCATTTCATTTTTGCGCGAATGTGTTCAGATTCCTTTTATATTGCATTTGGCACATGGTGACGATTATCTCGAGAATGCAAAGTAGCCAAATGAATTTTTTACTGGATTTCCACTTACTTTATCAAATCTCATCTCCACCACACAGGACAAGTTTGCATCTGTTATAGTTTTGGAGAAAATTGTGGTCATTTCATTTTTGCGCGAATGTGTTCAGATTCCTTTTTTATTGCATTTGGCACATGGTGACGATTATCTCGAGAGTGCAAAGTAGCCAAATGAAACTTTTACTGGATTTCCACTTACTTTATCAAATCTCATCTCCACCACACAGGACAAGTTTGCATCTTTTATAGTTTTGGAGAAAATTGTGGTCATTTCATTTTTGCGCGAATGTGTTCAGATTCCTTTTATATTGCATTTGGCACATGGTGACGATTATCTCGAGAGTGCAAAGTAGCCAAATGAAACTTTTACTGGATTTCCACTTACTTTATCAAATCTCATCTCCACCACACAGGACAAGTTTGCATCTGTTATAGTTTTGGAGAAAACTGTGGTCATTTCATTTTTGCGCGAATGTGTTCAGATTCCTTTTATATTGCATTTGGCACATGGTGACGATTATCTCGAGAATGCAAAGTAGCCAAATGAAACTTTTACTGGATTTCCACTTACTTTATCAAATCTCATCTCCACCACACAGGACAAGTTTGCATCTGTTATAGTTTTGGAGAAAATTGTGGTCATTTCATTTTTGCGCGAATGTGTTCAGATTCCTTTTTTATTGCATTTGGCACATGGTGACGATTATCTCGAGAGTGCAAAGTAGCCAAATGAAACTTTTACTGGATTTCCACTTACTTTATCAAATCTCATCTCCACCACACAGGACAAGTTTGCATCTTTTATAGTTTTGGAGAAAATTGTGGTCATTTCATTTTTGCGCGAATGTGTTCAGATTCCTTTTATATTGCATTTGGCACATGGTGACGATTATCTCGAGAGTGCAAAGTAGCCAAATGAAACTTTTACTGGATTTCCACTTACTTTATCAAATCTCATCTCCACCACACAGGACAAGTTTGCATCTGTTATAGTTTTGGAGAAAATTGTGGTCATTTCATTTTTGCGCGAATGTGTTCAGATTCCTTTTATATTGCATTTGGCACATGGTGACGATTATCTCGAGAGTGCAAAATAGCCAAATGAAACTTTTACTGGATTTCCACTTACTTTATCAAATCTCATCTCCACCACACAGGACAAGTTTGCATCTGTTATAGTTTTGGAGAAAATTGTGGTCATTTCATTTTTGCGCGAATGTGTTCAGATTCCTTTTATATTGCATTTGGCACATGGTGACGATTATCTCGAGAGTGCAAAGTAGCCAAATGAAACTTTTACTGGATTTCCACTTACTTTATCAAATCTCATGTCCACCACACAGGACAAGTTTGCATCTGTTATAGTTTTGGAGAAAATTGTGGTCATTTCATTTTTGCGCGAATGTGTTCAGATTCCTTTTATATTGCATTTGGCACATGGTGACGATTATCTCGAGAGTGCAAAGTAGCCAAATGAAATTTTACTGGATTTCCACTTACTTTATCAAATCTCATCTCCACCACACAGGACAAGTTTGCATCTGTTATAGTTTTGGAGAAATTTGTGGTTATTTCATTTTTGCGCGAATGTGTTCAGATTCCTTTTATATTGCATTTGGCACATGGTGACGATTATCTTGAGAGTGCAAAGTAGCCAAATGAAACTTTTACTGGATTTCCACTTACTTTATCAAATCTCATCTCCACCACACAGGACAAGTTTGCATCTGTTATAGTTTTGGAGAAAATTGTGGTCATTTCATTTTTGCGCGAATGTGTTCAGATTCCTTTTATATTGCATTTGGCACATGGTGACGATTATCTCGAGAGTGCAAAGTAGCCAAATGAAACTTTTACTGGATTTTTACTTTATCAAATCTCATCTCCACCACACAGGACAAGTTTGCATCTGTTATAGTTTTGGAGAAAATTGTTGTCATTTCATTTTTGCGCGAATGTGTTCAGATTCCTTTTATATTGCATTTGGCACATGGTGACGATTATCTCGAGAGTGCAAAGTAGCCAAATGAAACTTTTACTGGATTTCCACTTACTTTATCAAATCTCATCTCCACCACACAGGACAAGTTTGCATCTGTTATAGTTTTGGAGAAAATTGTGGTTATTTCATTTTTGCGCGAATGTGTTCAGATTCCTTTTATATTGCATTTGGCACATGGTGACGATTATCTCGAGAGTGCAAAGTAGCCAAATGAAACTTTTAATGGATTTCCACTTACTTTATCAAATCTCATCTCCACCACACAGGACAAGTTTGCATCTGTTATAGTTTTGGAGAAAATTGTGGTCATTTCATTTTTGCGCGAATGTGTTCAGATTCCTTTTATATTGCATTTGGCACATGGTGACGATTATCTCGAGAGTGCAAAGTAGCCAAATGAAACTTTTACTGGATTTCCACTTACTTTATCAAAACTCATCTCCACCACACAGGACAAGTTTGCATCTGTTATAGTTTTGGAGAAAATTGTGGTCATTTCATTTTTGCGCGAATGTGTTCAGATTCCTTTTATATTGCATTTGGCACATGGTGACGATTATCTCGAGAGTGCAAAGTAGCCAAATGAAACTTTTACTGGATTTCCACTTACTTTATCAAATCTCATCTCCACCACACAGGACAAGTTTGCATCTGTTATAGTTTTGGAGAAAATTGTGGTCATTTCATTTTTGCGCGAATGTGTTCAGATTCCTTTTATATTGCATTTGGCACATGGTGACGATTATCTCGAGAGTGCAAAATAGCCAAATGAAACTTTTACTGGATTTCCACTTACTTTATCAAATCTCATCTCCACCACACAGGACAAGTTTGCATCTGTTATAGTTTTGGAGAAAATTGTGGTCATTTCATTTTTGCGCGAATGTGTTCAGATTCCTTTTATATTGCATTTGGCACATGGTGACGATTATCTCGAGAGTGCAAAGTAGCCAAATGAAACTTTTACTGGATTTCCACTTACTTTATCAAATCTCATGTCCACCACACAGGACAAGTTTGCATCTGTTATAGTTTTGGAGAAAATTGTGGTCATTTCATTTTTGCGCGAATGTGTTCAGATTCCTTTTATATTGCATTTGGCACATGGTGACGATTATCTCGAGAGTGCAAAGTAGCCAAATGAAATTTTACTGGATTTCCACTTACTTTATCAAATCTCATCTCCACCACACAGGACAAGTTTGCATCTGTTATAGTTTTGGAGAAATTTGTGGTTATTTCATTTTTGCGCGAATGTGTTCAGATTCCTTTTATATTGCATTTGGCACATGGTGACGATTATCTTGAGAGTGCAAAGTAGCCAAATGAAACTTTTACTGGATTTCCACTTACTTTATCAAATCTCATCTCCACCACACAGCACAAGTTTGCATCTGTTATAGTTTTGGAGAAAATTGTGGTCATTTCATTTTTGCGCGAATGTGTTCAGATTCCTTTTATATTGCATTTGGCACATGGTGACGATTATCTCGAGAGTGCAAAGTAGCCAAATGAAACTTTTACTGGATTTTTACTTTATCAAATCTCATCTCCACCACACAGGACAAGTTTGCATCTGTTATAGTTTTGGAGAAAATTGTTGTCATTTCATTTTTGCGCGAATGTGTTCAGATTCCTTTTATATTGCATTTGGCACATGGTGACGATTATCTCGAGAGTGCAAAGTAGCCAAATGAAACTTTTACTGGATTTCCACTTACTTTCTCAAATCTCATCTCCACCACACAGGACAAGTTTGCATCTGTTATAGTTTTGGAGAAAATTGTGGTTATTTCATTTTTGCGCGAATGTGTTCAGATTCCTTTTATATTGCATTTGGCACATGGTGACGATTATCTCGAGAGTGCAAAGTAGCCAAATGAAACTTTTAATGGATTTCCACTTACTTTATCAAATCTCATCTCCACCACACAGGACAAGTTTGCATCTGTTATAGTTTTGGAGAAAATTGTGGTCATTTCATTTTTGCGCGAATGTGTTCAGATTCCTTTTATATTGCATTTGGCACATGGTGACGATTATCTCGAGAGTGCAAAGTAGCCAAATGAAACTTTTACTGGATTTCCACTTACTTTATCAAAACTCATCTCCACCACACAGGACAAGTTTGCATCTGTTATAGTTTTGGAGAAAATTGTGGTCATTTCATTTTTGCGCGAATGTGCTCAGATTCCTTTTATATTGCATTTGGCACATGGTGACGATTATCTCGAGAGTCCAAAGTAGCCAAATGAAACTTTTACTGGATTTCCACTTACTTCATCAAATCTCATCTCCACCACACAGGACAAGTTTGCATCTGTTATAGTTTTGGAGAAAATTGTGGTCATTTCATTTTTGCGCGAATGTGTTCAGATTCCTTTTATATTGCATTTGGCACATGGTGACGATTATCTCGAGAGTGCAAAGTAGCCAAATGAAACTTTTACTGGATTTCCACTTACTTTATCAAATCTCATCTCCACCACACAGGACAAGTTTGCATCTGTTATAGTTTTGGAGAAAATTGTGGTCATTTCATTTTTGCGCGAATGTGTTCAGATTCCTTTTATATTGCATTTGGCACATGGTGACGATTATCTCGAGAGTGCAAAGTAGCCAAATGAAACTTTTACTGGATTTCCACTTACTTTATCAAATCTTATGTCCACCACACAGGACAAGTTTGCATCTGTTATAGTTTTGGAGAAAATTGTGGTCATTTCATTTTTGCGCGAATGTGTTCAGATTCCTTTTATATTGCATTTGGCACATGGTGACGATTATCTCGAGAGTGCAAAGTAGCCAAATGAAATTTTACTGGATTTCCACTTACTTTATCAAATCTCATCTCCACCACACAGGACAAGTTTGCATCTGTTATAGTTTTGGAGAAATTTGTGGTTATTTCATTTTTGCGCGAATGTGTTCAGATTCCTTTTATATTGCATTTGGCACATGGTGACGATTATCTTGAGAGTGCAAAGTAGCCAAATGAAACTTTTACTGGATTTCCACTTACTTTATCAAATCTCATCTCCACCACACAGGACAAGTTTGCATCTGTTATAGTTTTGGAGAAAATTGTGGTCATTTCATTTTTGCGCGAATGTGTTCAGATTCCTTTTATATTGCATTTGGCACATGGTGACGATTATCTCGAGAGTGCAAAGTAGCCAAATGAAACTTTTACTGGATTTCCACTTACTTTATCAAATCTCATCTCCACCACACAGGACAAGTTTGCATCTGTTATAGTTTTGGAGAAAATTGTGGTTATTTCATTTTTGCGCGAATGTGTTCAGATTCCTTTTATATTGCATTTGGCACATGGTGACGATTATCTCGAGAGTGCAAAGTAGCCAAATGAAACTTTTAATGGATTTCCACTTACTTTATCAAATCTCATCTCCACCACACAGGACAAGTTTGCATCTGTTATAGTTTTGGAGAAAATTGTGGTCATTTCATTTTTGCGCGAATGTGTTCAGATTCCTTTTATATTGCATTTGGCACATGGTGACGATTATCTCGAGAGTGCAAAGTAGCCAAATGAAACTTTTACTGGATTTCCACTTACTTTATCAAATCTCATCTCCACCACACAGGACAAGTTTGCATCTGTTATAGTTTTGGAGAAAATTGTGGTCATTTCATTTTTGCGCGAATGTGCTCAGATTCCTTTTATATTGCATTTGGCACATGGTGACGATTATCTCGAGAGTCCAAAGTAGCCAAATGAAACTTTTACTGGATTTCCACTTACTTTATCAAATCTCATCTCCACCACACAGGACAAGTTTGCATCTGTTATAGTTTTGGAGAAAATTGTGGTCATTTCATTTTTGCGCGAATGTGTTCAGATTCCTTTTATATTGCATTTGGCACATGGTGACGATTATCTCGAGAGTGCAAAGTAGCCAAATGAAATTTTACTGGATTTCCACTTACTTTATCAAATCTCATCTCCACCACACAGGACAAGTTTGCATCTGTTATAGTTTTGGAGAAATTTGTGGTTATTTCATTTTTGCGCGAATGTGTTCAGATTCCTTTTATATTGCATTTGGCACATGGTGACGATTATCTTGAGAGTGCAAAGTAGCCAAATGAAACTTTTACTGGATTTCCACTTACTTTATCAAATCTCATCTCCACCACACAGGACAAGTTTGCATCTGTTATAGTTTTGGAGAAAATTGTGGTCATTTCATTTTTGCGCGAATGTGTTCAGATTCCTTTTATATTGCATTTGGCACATGGTGACGATTATCTCGAGAGTGCAAAGTAGCCAAATGAAACTTTTACTGGATTTTTACTTTATCAAATCTCATCTCCACCACACAGGACAAGTTTGCATCTGTTATAGTTTTGGAGAAAATTGTTGTCATTTCATTTTTGCGCGAATGTGTTCAGATTCCTTTTATATTGCATTTGGCACATGGTGACGATTATCTCGAGAGTGCAAAGTAGCCAAATGAAACTTTTACTGGATTTCCACTTACTTTATCAAATCTCATCTCCACCACACAGGACAAGTTTGCATCTGTTATAGTTTTGGAGAAAATTGTGGTTATTTCATTTTTGCGCGAATGTGTTCAGATTCCTTTTATATTGCATTTGGCACATGGTGACGATTATCTCGAGAGTGCAAAGTAGCCAAATGAAACTTTTAATGGATTTCCACTTACTTTATCAAATCTCATCTCCACCACACAGGACAAGTTTGCATCTGTTATAGTTTTGGAGAAAATTGTGGTCATTTCATTTTTGCGCGAATGTGTTCAGATTCCTTTTATATTGCATTTGGCACATGGTGACGATTATCTCGAGAGTGCAAAGTAGCCAAATGAAACTTTTACTGGATTTCCACTTACTTTATCAAAACTCATCTCCACCACACAGGACAAGTTTGCATCTGTTATAGTTTTGGAGAAAATTGTGGTCATTTCATTTTTGCGCGAATGTGCTCAGATTCCTTTTATATTGCATTTGGCACATGGTGACGATTATCTCGAGAGTCCAAAGTAGCCAAATGAAACTTTTACTGGATTTCCACTTACTTCATCAAATCTCATCTCCACCACACAGGACAAGTTTGCATCTGTTATAGTTTTGGAGAAAATTGTGGTCATTTCATTTTTGCGCGAATGTGTTCAGATTCCTTTTATATTGCATTTGGCACATGGTGACGATTATCTCGAGAGTGCAAAGTAGCCAAATGAAACTTTTACTGGATTTCCACTTACTTTATCAAATCTCATCTCCACCACACAGGACAAGTTTGCATCTGTTATAGTTTTGGAGAAAATTGTGGTCATTTCATTTTTGCGCGAATGTGTTCAGATTCCTTTTATATTGCATTTGGCACATGGTGACGATTATCTCGAGAGTGCAAAGTAGCCAAATGAAACTTTTACTGGATTTCCACTTACTTTATCAAATCTTATGTCCACCACACAGGACAAGTTTGCATCTGTTATAGTTTTGGAGAAAATTGTGGTCATTTCATTTTTGCGCGAATGTGTTCAGATTCCTTTTATATTGCATTTGGCACATGGTGACGATTATCTCGAGAGTGCAAAGTAGCCAAATGAAATTTTACTGGATTTCCACTTACTTTATCAAATCTCATCTCCACCACACAGGACAAGTTTGCATCTGTTATAGTTTTGGAGAAATTTGTGGTTATTTCATTTTTGCGCGAATGTGTTCAGATTCCTTTTATATTGCATTTGGCACATGGTGACGATTATCTTGAGAGTGCAAAGTAGCCAAATGAAACTTTTACTGGATTTCCACTTACTTTATCAAATCTCATCTCCACCACACAGGACAAGTTTGCATCTGTTATAGTTTTGGAGAAAATTGTGGTCATTTCATTTTTGCGCGAATGTGTTCAGATTCCTTTTATATTGCATTTGGCACATGGTGACGATTATCTCGAGAGTGCAAAGTAGCCAAATGAAACTTTTACTGGATTTCCACTTACTTTATCAAATCTCATCTCCACCACACAGGACAAGTTTGCATCAGTTATAGTTTTGGAGAAAATTGTGGTTATTTCATTTTTGCGCGAATGTGTTCAGATTCCTTTTATATTGCATTTGGCACATGGTGACGATTATCTCGAGAGTGCAAAGTAGCCAAATGAAACTTTTAATGGATTTCCACTTACTTTATCAAATCTCATCTCCACCACACAGGACAAGTTTGCATCTGTTATAGTTTTGGAGAAAATTGTGGTCATTTCATTTTTGCGCGAATGTGTTCAGATTCCTTTTATATTGCATTTGGCACATGGTGACGATTATCTCGAGAGTGCAAAGTAGCCAAATGAAACTTTTACTGGATTTCCACTTACTTTATCAAATCTCATCTCCACCACACAGGACAAGTTTGCATCTGTTATAGTTTTGGAGAAAATTGTGGTCATTTCATTTTTGCGCGAATGTGCTCAGATTCCTTTTATATTGCATTTGGCACATGGTGACGATTATCTCGAGAGTCCAAAGTAGCCAAATGAAACTTTTACTGGATTTCCACTTACTTTATCAAATCTCATCTCCACCACACAGGACAAGTTTGCATCTGTTATAGTTTTGGAGAAAATTGTGGTCATTTCATTTTTGCGCGAATGTGTTCAGATTCCTTTTATATTGCATTTGGCACATGGTGACGATTATCTCGAGAGTGCAAAGTAGCCAAATGAAACTTTTACTGGATTTCCACTTACTTTATCAAATCTCATCTCCACAACACAGGACAAGTTTGCATCTGTTATAGTTTTGGAGAAAATTGTGGTCATTTCATTTTTGCGCGAATGTGTTCAGATTCCTTTTATATTGCATTTGGCTCATGGTGACAATTATCTCGAGAGTGCAAAGTAGCCAATTGAAACTTTTACTAAATTTCCACTTACTTTATCAAATCTCATCTCCACCACACAGGACAAGTTTGCATCTGTTATAGTTTTGGAGAAATTTGTGGTCATTTCATTTTTGCGCGAATGTGTTCAGATTCCTTTTATATTGCATTTGGCACATGGTGACGATTATCTCGAGAGTGCAAAGTAGCCAAATGAAACTTTTACTAAATTTCCACTTACTTTATCAAATCTCATCTCCACCACACAGGACAAGTTTGCATCTGTTATAGTTTTGGAGAAAATTGTGGTCATTTCATTTTTGCGCGAATGTGTTCAGATTCCTTTTATATTGCATTTGGCACATGGTGACGATTATCTCGAGAATGCAAATTAGCCAAATGAAACTTTTACTGGATTTCCACTTACTTTATCAAATCTCATCTCCACCACACAGGACAAGTTTGCATCTGTTATAGTTTTGGAGAAAATTGTGGTCATTTCATTTTTGCGTGAATGTGTTCAGATTCCTTTTATATTGCATTTGGCACATGGTGACGATTATCTCGAGAGTGCAAAGTAGCCAAATGAAACTTTTACTGGATTTCCACTTACTTTATCAAATCTCATCTCCACCACACAGGACAAGTTTGCATCTGTTATAGTTTTGGAGAAAATTGTGGTCATTTCATTTTTGCGCGAATGTGTTCAGATTCCTTTTATATTGCATTTGGCACATGGTGACGATTATCTCGAGAGTGCAAAGTAGCCAAATGAAACTTTTACTAAATTTCCACTTACTTTATCAAATCTCATCTCCACCACACAGGACAAGTTTGCATCTGTTATAGTTTTGGAGAAAATTGTGGTCATTTCATTTTTGCGCGAATGTGTTCAGATTCCTTTTATATTGCATTTGGCACATGGTGACGATTATCTCGAGAATGCAAATTAGCCAAATGAAACTTTTACTGGATTTCCACTTACTTTATCAAATCTCATCTCCACCACACAGGACAAGTTTGCATCTGTTATAGTTTTGGAGAAAATTGTGGTCATTTCATTTTTGCGTGAATGTGTTCAGATTCCTTTTATATTGCATTTGGCACATGGTGACGATTATCTCGAGAGTGCAAAGTAGCCAAATGAAACTTTTACTGGATTTCCACTTACTTTATCAAATCTCATCTCCACCACACAGGACAAGTTTGCATCTGTTATAGTTTTGGAGAAAATTGTGGTCATTTCATTTTTGCGCGAATGTGTTCAGATTCCTTTTATATTGCATTTGGCACATGGTGACGATTATCTCGAGAGTGCAAAGTAGCCAAATGAAACTTTTACTGGATTTCCACTTTATCAAATCTCATCTCCACCACACAGGACAAGTTTGCATCTGTTATAGTTTTGGAGAAAATTGTGGTCATTTCATTTTTGCGCGAATGTGTTCAGATTCCTTTTATATTGCATTTGGCACATGGTGACGATTATCTCGAGAGTGCAAAGTAGCCAAATGAAACTTTTACTGGATTTCCACTTACTTTATCAAATCTCATCTCCACCACACAGGACAAGTTTGCATCTGTTATAGTTTTGGAGAAAATTGTGGTCATTTCATTTTTGCGCGAATGTGTTCAGATTCCTTTTATATTGCATTTGGCACATGGTGACGATTATCTCGAGAGTCCAAAGTAGCCAAATGAAACTTTTACTGGATTTCCACTTACTTTATCAAATCTCATCTCCACCACACAGGACAAGTTTGCATCTGTTATAGTTTTGGAGAAAATTGTGGTCATTTCATTTTTGCGCGAATGTGTTCAGATTCCTTTTATATTGCATTTGGCACATGGTGACGATTATCTCGAGAGTGCAAAGTAGCCAAATGAAACTTTTACTGGATCTCCACTTACTTTATCAAATCTCATCTCCACCACACAGGACAAGTTTGCATCTGTTATAGTTTTGGAGAAAATTGTGGTCATTTCATTTTTGCGCGAATGTGTTCAGATTCCTTTTATATTGCATTTGGCTCATGGTGACAATTATCTCGAGAGTGCAAAGTAGCCAATTGAAACTTTTACTAAATTTCCACTTACTTTATCAAATCTCATCTCCACCACACAGGACAAGTTTGCATCTGTTATAGTTTTGGAGAAAATTGTGGTCATTTCATTTTTGCGCGAATGTGTTCAGATTCCTTTTATATTGCATTTGGCACATGGTGACGATTATCTCGAGAGTGCAAAGTAGCCAAATGAAACTTTTACTAAATTTCCACTTACTTTATCAAATCTCATCTCCACCACACAGGACAAGTTTGCATCTGTTATAGTTTTGGAGAAAATTGTGGTCATTTCATTTTTGCGCGAATGTGTTCAGATTCCTTTTATATTGCATTTGGCACATGGTGACGATTATCTCGAGAATGCAAAGTAGCCAAATGAAACTTTTACTGGATTTCCACTTACTTTATCAATTCTCATCTCCACCACACAGGACAAGTTTGCATCTGTTATAGTTTTGGAGAAAATTGTGGTCATTTCATTTTTGCGCGAATGTGTTCAGATTCCTTTTATATTGCATTTGGCACATGGTGACGATTATCTCGAGAGTGCAAAGTAGCCAAATTAAACTTTTACTGGATTTCCACTTACTTTATCAAATCTCATCTCCATCACACAGGACAAGTTTGCATCTGTTATAGTTTTGGAGAAAATTGTGGTCATTTCATTTTTGCGCGAATGTGTTCAGATTCCTTTTATATTGCATTTGGCACATGGTGACGATTATCTCGAGAGTGCAAAGTAGCCAAATGAAACTTTTACTGGATTTCCACTTACTTTATCAAATCTCATCTCCACCACACAGGACAAGTTTGCATCTGTTATAGTTTTGGAGAAAATTGTGGTCATTTCATTTTTGCGCGAATGTGTTCAGATTCCTTTTATATTGCATTTGGCACATGGTGACGATTATCTCGAGAGTGCAAAGTAGCCAAATGAAACTTTTACTGGATTTCCACTTACTTTATCAAATCTCATCTCCACCACACAGGACAAGTTTGCATCTGTTATAGTTTTGGAGAAAATTGTGGTCATTTCATTTTTGCGCGAATGTGTTCAGATTCCTTTTATATTGCATTTGGCACATGGTGACGATTATCTCGAGAGTGCAAAGTAGCCAAATGAAACTTTTACTGAATTTCCACTTACTTTATCAAATCTCATCTCCACCACACAGGACAAGTTTGCATCTGTTATAGTTTTGGAGAAAATTGTGGTTATTTCATTTTTGCGCGAATGTGTTCAGATTCCTTTTATATTGCATTTGGCACATGATGACGATTATCTTTAGAGTGCAAAGTAGCCAAATGAAACTTTTACTGGATTTCCACTTACTTTATCAAAACTCATCTCCACCACACAGGACAAGTTTGCATCTGTTATAGTTTTGGAGAAAATTGTGGTCATTTCATTTTTGCGCGAATGTGTTCAGATTCTTTTTATATTGCATTTGGCACATGGTGACGATTATCTCGAGAGTGCAAAGTAGCCAAATGAAACTTTTACTGTATTTCCACTTACTTTATCAAATCTCATCTCCACCACACAGGACAAGTTTGCATCTGTTATAGTTTTGGAGAAAATTGTGGTCATTTCATTTTTGCGCGAATGTGTTCAGATTCCTTTTATATTGCATTTGCCACATGGTGACGATTATCTCGAGAGTGCAAAGTAGCCAAATGAAACTTTTACTGGATTTCCACTTACTTTATCAAATCTCATCTCCACCACACAGGACAAGTTTGCATCTGTTATAGTTTTGGAGAAAATTGTGGTCATTTCATTTTTGCGCGAATGTGTTCAGATTCCTTTTATATTGCATTTGGCACATGGTGACGATTATCTCGAGAGTGCAAAGTAGCCAAATGAAACTTTTACTAAATTTCCACTTACTTTATCAAATCTCATCTCCACCACACAGGACAAGTTTGCATCTGATATAGTTTTGGAGAAAATTGTGGTTATTTCATTTTTGCGCGAATGTGTTCAGATTCCTTTTATATTGCATTTGGCACATGGTGACGATTATCTCGAGAGTGCAAAGTAGCCAAATGAAACTTTTACTGGATTTCCATTTACTTTATCAAATCTCATCTCCACCACACAGGACAAGTTTGCATCTGTTATAGTTTTGGAGAAAATTGTGGTCATTTCATTTTTGCGCGAATGTGTTCAGATTCCATTTATATTGCATTTGGCACATGGTGACGATTATCTCGAGAGTGCAAAGTAGCCAAATGAAACTTTTACTGGATTTCCACTTACTTTATCAAATCTTATCTCCACCACACAGGACAAGTTTGCATCTGTTATAGTTTTGGAGAAAATTGTGGTCATTTCATTTTTGCGCGAATGTGTTCAGATTCCTTTTATATTGCATTTGGCACATGGTGACGATTATCTCGAGAGTGCAAAGTAGCCAAATGAAACTTTTACTGGATTTCCACTTACTTTATCAAATCTCATCTCCACCACACAGGACAAGTTTGCATCTGTTATAGTTTTGGAGAAAATTGTGGTCATTTCATTTTTGCGCGAATGTGTTCAGATTCCTTTTATATTGCATTTGGCACATGGTGACGATTATCTCGAGAGTGCAAAGTAGCCAAATGAAACTTTTACTGGATTTCCACTTACTTTATCAAATCTCATCTCCACCACACAGGACAAGTTTGCATCTGTTATAGTTTTGGAGAAAATTGTGGTCATTTCATTTTTGCGCGAATGTGTTCAGATTCTTTTTATATTGCATTTAGCACATGGTGACGATTATCTCGAGAGTGCAAAGTAGCCAAATGAAACTTTTACTGGATTTCCACTTACTTTATCAAATCTCATCTCCACAACACAGGACAAGTTTGCATCTGTTATAGTTTTGGAGAAAATTGTGGTCATTTCATTTTTGCGCGAATGTGTTCAGATTCCTTTTATATTGCATTTGGCTCATGGTGACAATTATCTCGAGAGTGCAAAGTAGCCAATTGAAACTTTTACTAAATTTCCACTTACTTTATCAAATCTCATCTCCACCACACAGGACAAGTTTGCATCTGTTATAGTTTTGGAGAAAATTGTGGTCATTTCATTTTTGCGCGAATGTGTTCAGATTCCTTTTATATTGCATTTGGCACATGGTGACGATTATCTCGAGAGTGCAAAGTAGCCAAATGAAACTTTTACTAAATTTCCACTTACTTTATCAAATCTCATCTCCACCACACAGGACAAGTTTGCATCTGTTATAGTTTTGGAGAAAATTGTGGTCATTTCATTTTTGCGCGAATGTGTTCAGATTCCTTTTATATTGCATTTGGCACATGGTGACGATTATCTCGAGAATGCAAATTAGCCAAATGAAACTTTTACTGGATTTCCACTTACTTTATCAAATCTCATCTCCACCACACAGGACAAGTTTGCATCTGTTATAGTTTTGGAGAAAATTGTGGTCATTTCATTTTTGCGTGAATGTGTTCAGATTCCTTTTATATTGCATTTGGCACATGGTGACGATTATCTCGAGAGTGCAAAGTAGCCAAATGAAACTTTTACTGGATTTCCACTTACTTTATCAAATCTCATCTCCACCACACAGGACAAGTTTGCATCTGTTATAGTTTTGGAGAAAATTGTGGTCATTTCATTTTTGCGCGAATGTGTTCAGATTCCTTTTATATTGCATTTGGCACATGGTGACGATTATCTCGAGAGTGCAAAGTAGCCAAATGAAACTTTTACTGGATTTCCACTTACTTTATCAAATCTCATCTCCACCACACAGGACAAGTTTGCATCTGTTATAGTTTTGGAGAAAATTGTGGTCATTTCATTTTTGCGCGAATGTGTTCAGATTCCTTTTATATTGCATTTGGCACATGGTGACGATTATCTCGAGAGTGCAAAGTAGCCAAATGAAACTTTTACTGGATTTCCACTTACTTTATTAAAACTCATCTCCACCACACAGGACAAGTTTGCATCTGTTATAGTTTTGGAGAAAATTGTGGTCATTTCATTTTTGCGCGAATGTGTTCAGATTCCTTTTATATTGCATTTGGCACATGGTGACAATTATCTCGAGAGTCCAAAGTAGCCAAATGAAACTTTTACTGGATTTCCACTTACTTTATCAAATCTCATCTCCACCACACAGGACAAGTTTGCATCTGTTATAGTTTTGGAGAAAATTGTGGTCATTTCATTTTTGCGCGAATGTGTTCAGATTACTTTTATATTGCATTTGGCACATGGTGACGATTATCTCGAGAGTCCAAAGTAGCCAAATGAAACTTTTACTGGATTTCCACTTACTTTATCAAATCTCATCTCCACCACACAGGACAAGTTTGCATCTGTTATAGTTTTGGAGAAAATTGTGGTCATTTCATTTTTGCGCGAATGTGTTCAGATTCCTTTTATATTGCATTTGGCACATGGTGACGATTATCTCGAGAGTGCAAAGTAGCCAAATGAAACTTTTACTGGATTTCCACTTACTTTATCAAATCTCATCTCCACCACACAGGACAAGTTTGCATCTGTTATAGTTTTGGAGAAAATTGTGGTCATTTCATTTTTGCGCGAATGTGTTCAGATTCCTTTTATATTGCATTTGGCACATGGTGACGATTATCTCGAGAGTGCAAAGTAGCCAAATGAAACTTTTACTGGATTTCCACTTACTTTATCAAATCTCATCTCCACCACACAGGACAAGTTTGCATCTGTTATAGTTTTGGAGAAAATTGTGGTCATTTCATTTTTGCGCGAATGTGTTCAGATTCCTTTTATATTGCATTTGGCACATGGTGACGATTATCTCGAGAGTGCAAAGTAGCCAAATGAAACTTTTACTGGATTTCCACTTACTTTATCAAATCTCATCTCCACCACACAGGACAAGTTTGCATCTGTTATAGTTTTGGAGAAAATTGTGGTCATTTCATTTTTGCGCGAATGTGTTCAGATTCCTTTTATATTGCATTTGGCACATGGTGACGATTATCTCGAGAGTGCAAAGTAGCCAAATGAAACTTTTACTGAATTTCCACTTACTTTATCAAATCTCATCTCCACCACACAGGACAAGTTTGCATCTGTTATAGTTTTGGAGAAAATTGTGGTTATTTCATTTTTGCGCGAATGTGTTCAGATTCCTTTTATATTGCATTTGGCACATGATGACGATTATCTTTAGAGTGCAAAGTAGCCAAATGAAACTTTTACTGGATTTCCACTTACTTTATCAAAACTCATCTCCACCACACAGGACAAGTTTGCATCTGTTATAGTTTTGGAGAAAATTGTGGTCATTTCATTTTTGCGCGAATGTGTTCAGATTCTTTTTATATTGCATTTGGCACATGGTGACGATTATCTCGAGAGTGCAAAGTAGCCAAATGAAACTTTTACTGTATTTCCACTTACTTTATCAAATCTCATCTCCACCACACAGGACAAGTTTGCATCTGTTATAGTTTTGGAGAAAATTGTGGTCATTTCATTTTTGCGCGAATGTGTTCAGATTCCTTTTATATTGCATTTGGCTCATGGTGACAATTATCTCGAGAGTGCAAAGTAGCCAATTGAAACTTTTACTAAATTTCCACTTACTTTATCAAATCTCATCTCCACCACACAGGACAAGTTTGCATCTGTTATAGTTTTGGAGAAAATTGTGGTCATTTCATTTTTGCGCGAATGTGTTCAGATTCCTTTTATATTGCATTTGGCACATGGTGACGATTATCTCGAGAGTGCAAAGTAGCCAAATGAAACTTTTACTAAATTTCCACTTACTTTATCAAATCTCATCTCCACCACACAGGACAAGTTTGCATCTGTTATAGTTTTGGAGAAAATTGTGGTCATTTCATTTTTGCGCGAATGTGTTCAGATTCCTTTTATATTGCATTTGGCACATGGTGACGATTATCTCGAGAATGCAAATTAGCCAAATGAAACTTTTACTGGATTTCCACTTACTTTATCAAATCTCATCTCCACCACACAGGACAAGTTTGCATCTGTTATAGTTTTGGAGAAAATTGTGGTCATTTCATTTTTGCGTGAATGTGTTCAGATTCCTTTTATATTGCATTTGGCACATGGTGACGATTATCTCGAGAGTGCAAAGTAGCCAAATGAAACTTTTACTGGATTTCCACTTACTTTATCAAATCTCATCTCCACCACACAGGACAAGTTTGCATCTGTTATAGTTTTGGAGAAAATTGTGGTCATTTCATTTTTGCGCGAATGTGTTCAGATTCCTTTTATATTGCATTTGGCACATGGTGACGATTATCTCGAGAGTGCAAAGTAGCCAAATGAAACTTTTACTGGATTTCCACTTACTTTATCAAATCTCATCTCCACCACACAGGACAAGTTTGCATCTGTTATAGTTTTGGAGAAAATTGTGGTCATTTCATTTTTGCGCGAATGTGTTCAGATTCCTTTTATATTGCATTTGGCACATGGTGACGATTATCTCGAGAGTGCAAAGTAGCCAAATGAAACTTTTACTGGATTTCCACTTACTTTATTAAAACTCATCTCCACCACACAGGACAAGTTTGCATCTGTTATAGTTTTGGAGAAAATTGTGGTCATTTCATTTTTGCGCGAATGTGTTCAGATTCCTTTTATATTGCATTTGGCACATGGTGACAATTATCTCGAGAGTCCAAAGTAGCCAAATGAAACTTTTACTGGATTTCCACTTACTTTATCAAATCTCATCTCCACCACACAGGACAAGTTTGCATCTGTTATAGTTTTGGAGAAAATTGTGGTCATTTCATTTTTGCGCGAATGTGTTCAGATTCCTTTTATATTGCATTTGGCACATGGTGACGATTATCTCGAGAGTGCAAAGTAGCCAAATGAAACTTTTACTGGATTTCCACTTACTTTATCAAATCTCATCTCCACCACACAGGACAAGTTTGCATCTGTTATAGTTTTGGAGAAAATTGTGGTCATTTCATTTTTGCGCGAATGTGTTCAGATTCCTTTTATATTGCATTTGGCACATGGTGACGATTATCTCGAGAGTGCAAAGTAGCCAAATGAAACTTTTACTGGATTTCCACTTACTTTATCAAATCTCATCTCCACCACACAGGACAAGTTTGCATCTGTTATAGTTTTGGAGAAAATTGTGGTCATTTCATTTTTGCGCGAATGTGTTCAGATTCCTTTTATATTGCATTTGGCACATGGTGACGATTATCTCGAGAGTGCAAAGTAGCCAAATGAAACTTTTACTGGATTTCCACTTACTTTATCAAATCTCATCTCCACCACACAGGACAAGTTTGCATCTGTTATAGTTTTGGAGAAAATTGTGGTCATTTCATTTTTGCGCGAATGTGTTCAGATTCCTTTTATATTGCATTTGGCACATGGTGACGATTATCTCGAGAATGCAAAGTAGCCAAATGAAACTTTTACTGGATTTCCACTTACTTTATCAAATCTCATCTCCACCACACAGGACAAGTTTGCATCTGTTATAGTTTTGGAGAAAATTGTGGTCATTTCATTTTTGCGCGAATGTGTTCAGATTCCTTTTTTATTGCATTTGGCACATGGTGACGATTATCTCGAGAGTGCAAAGTAGCCAAATGAAACTTTTACTGGATTTCCACTTACTTTATCAAATCTCATCTCCACCACACAGGACAAGTTTGCATCTGTTATAGTTTTGGAGAAAATTGCGGTCATTTCATTTTTGCGCGAATGTGTTCAGATTCCTTTTATATTGCATTTGGCACATGGTGACGATTATCTCGAGAGTGCAAAGTAGCCAAATGAAACTTTTACTGGATTTCCACTTACTTTATCAAATCTCATCTCCACCACACAGGACAAGTTTGCATCTGTTATAGTTTTGGAGAAAATTGTGGTCATTTCATTTTTGCGCGAATGTGTTCAGATTCCTTTTATATTGCATTTGGCACATGGTGACGATTATCTCGAGAGTCCAAAGTAGCCAAATGAAACTTTTACTGGATTTCCACTTACTTTATCAAATCTCATCTCCACCACACAGGACAAGTTTGCATCTGTTATAGTTTTGGAGAAAATTGTGGTCATTTCATTTTTGCGCGAATGTGTTCAGATTCCTTTTATATTGCATTTGGCACATGGTGACGATTATCTCGAGAGTGCAAAGTAGCCAAATGAAACTTTTACTGGATTTCCACTTACTTTATCAAATCTCATCTCCACCACACAGGACAAGTTTGCATCTGTTATAGTTTTGGAGAAAATTGTGGTCATTTCATTTTTGCGCGAATGTGTTCAGATTCCTTTTATATTGCATTTGGCACATGGTGACGATTATCTCGAGAGTGCAAAGTAGCCAAATGAAACTTTTACTGGATTTCCACTTACTTTATCAAATCTCATCTCCACCACACAGGACAAGTTTGCATCTGTTATAGTTTTGGAGAAAATTGTGGTCATTTCATTTTTGCGCAAATGTGTTCAGATTCCTTTTATATTGGATTTGGCACATGGTGACGATTATCTCGAGAGTGCAAAGTAGCCAAATGAAACTTTTACTGGATTTCCACTTACTTTATCAAATATCATCTCCACCACACAGGACAAGTTTGCATCTGTTATAGTTTTGGAGAAAATTGTCATTTCATTTTTGCGCGAATGTGTTCAGATTCCTTTTATATTGCATTTGGCACATGGTGACGATTATCTCGAGAGTGCAAAGTAGCCAAATGAAACTTTTACTGGATTTCCACTTACTTTATCAAATCTCATCTCCACCACACAGGACAAGTTTGCATCTGTTATAGTTTTGGAGAAAATTGTGGTCATTTCATTTTTGCGCGAATGTGTTCAGATTCCTTTTATATTGCATTTGGCACATAGTGACGATTATCTCGAGAGTGCAAAGTAGCCAAATGAAACTTTTACTGGATTTCCACTTACTTTATCAAATCTCATCTCCACCACACAGGACAAGTTTGCATCTGTTATAGTTTTGGAGAAAATTGTGGTCATTTCATTTTTGCGCGAATGTGTTCAGATTCCTTTTATATTGCATTTGGCACATGGTGACGATTATCTCGAGAGTGCAAAGTAGCCAAATGAAACTTTTACTGGATTTCCACTTACTTTATCAAATCTCATCTCCACCACACAGGACAAGTTTGCATCTGTTATAGTTTTGGAGAAAATTGTGGTCATTTCATTTTTGCGCGAATGTGTTCAGATTCCTTTTATATTGCATTTGGCACATGGTGACGATTATCTCGAGAGTGCAAAGTAGCCAAATGAAACTTTTACTGAATTTCCACTTACTTTATCAAATCTCATCTCCACCACACAGGACAAGTTTGCATCTGTTATAGTTTTGGAGAAAAGTGTGGTTATTTCATTTTTGCGCGAATGTGTTCAGATTCCTTTTATATTGCATTTGGCACATGATGACGATTATCTTTAGAGTGCAAAGTAGCCAAATGAAACTTTTACTGGATTTCCACTTACTTTATCAAAACTCATCTCCACCACACAGGACAAGTTTGCATCTGTTATAGTTTTGGAGAAAATTGTGGTCATTTCATTTTTGCGCGAATGTGTTCAGATTCTTTTTATATTGCATTTGGCACATGGTGACGATTATCTCGAGAGTGCAAAGTAGCCAAATGAAACTTTTACTGTATTTCCACTTACTTTATCAAATCTCATCTCCACCACACAGGACAAGTTTGCATCTGTTATAGTTTTGGAGAAAATTGTGGTCATTTCATTTTTGCGCGAATGTGTTCAGATTCCTTTTATATTGCATTTGCCACATGGTGACGATTATCTCGAGAGTGCAAAGTAGCCAAATGAAACTTTTACTGGATTTCCACTTACTTTATCAAATCTCATCTCCACCACACAGGACAAGTTTGCATCTGTTATAGTTTTGGAGAAAATTGTGGTCATTTCATTTTTGCGCGAATGTGTTCAGATTCCTTTTATATTGCATTTGGCACATGGTGACGATTATCTCGAGAGTGCAAAGTAGCCAAATGAAACTTTTACTAAATTTCCACTTACTTTATCAAATCTCATCTCCACCACACAGGACAAGTTTGCATCTGATATAGTTTTGGAGAAAATTGTGGTTATTTCATTTTTGCGCGAATGTGTTCAGATTCCTTTTATATTGCATTTGGCACATGGTGACGATTATCTCGAGAGTGCAAAGTAGCCAAATGAAACTTTTACTGGATTTCCATTTACTTTATCAAATCTCATCTCCACCACACAGGACAAGTTTGCATCTGTTATAGTTTTGGAGAAAATTGTGGTCATTTCATTTTTGCGCGAATGTGTTCAGATTCCATTTATATTGCATTTGGCACATGGTGACGATTATCTCGAGAGTGCAAAGTAGCCAAATGAAACTTTTACTGGATTTCCACTTACTTTATCAAATCTTATCTCCACCACACAGGACAAGTTTGCATCTGTTATAGTTTTGGAGAAAATTGTGGTCATTTCATTTTTGCGCGAATGTGTTCAGATTCCTTTTATATTGCATTTGGCACATGGTGACGATTATCTCGAGAGTGCAAAGTAGCCAAATGAAACTTTTACTGGATTTCCACTTACTTTATCAAATCTCATCTCCACCACACAGGACAAGTTTGCATCTGTTATAGTTTTGGAGAAAATTGTGGTCATTTCATTTTTGCGCGAATGTGTTCAGATTCCTTTTATATTGCATTTGGCACATGGTGACGATTATCTCGAGAGTGCAAAGTAGCCAAATGAAACTTTTACTGGATTTCCACTTACTTTATCAAATCTCATCTCCACCACACAGGACAAGTTTGCATCTGTTATAGTTTTGGAGAAAATTGTGGTCATTTCATTTTTGCGCGAATGTGTTCAGATTCTTTTTATATTGCATTTAGCACATGGTGACGATTATCTCGAGAGTGCAAAGTAGCCAAATGAAACTTTTACTGGATTTCCACTTACTTTATCAAATCTCATCTCCACAACACAGGACAAGTTTGCATCTGTTATAGTTTTGGAGAAAATTGTGGTCATTTCATTTTTGCGCGAATGTGTTCAGATTCCTTTTATATTGCATTTGGCTCATGGTGACAATTATCTCGAGAGTGCAAAGTAGCCAATTGAAACTTTTACTAAATTTCCACTTACTTTATCAAATCTCATCTCCACCACACAGGACAAGTTTGCATCTGTTATAGTTTTGGAGAAAATTGTGGTCATTTCATTTTTGCGCGAATGTGTTCAGATTCCTTTTATATTGCATTTGGCACATGGTGACGATTATCTCGAGAGTGCAAAGTAGCCAAATGAAACTTTTACTAAATTTCCACTTACTTTATCAAATCTCATCTCCACCACACAGGACAAGTTTGCATCTGTTATAGTTTTGGAGAAAATTGTGGTCATTTCATTTTTGCGCGAATGTGTTCAGATTCCTTTTATATTGCATTTGGCACATGGTGACGATTATCTCGAGAATGCAAATTAGCCAAATGAAACTTTTACTGGATTTCCACTTACTTTATCAAATCTCATCTCCACCACACAGGACAAGTTTGCATCTGTTATAGTTTTGGAGAAAATTGTGGTCATTTCATTTTTGCGTGAATGTGTTCAGATTCCTTTTATATTGCATTTGGCACATGGTGACGATTATCTCGAGAGTGCAAAGTAGCCAAATGAAACTTTTACTGGATTTCCACTTACTTTATCAAATCTCATCTCCACCACACAGGACAAGTTTGCATCTGTTATAGTTTTGGAGAAAATTGTGGTCATTTCATTTTTGCGCGAATGTGTTCAGATTCCTTTTATATTGCATTTGGCACATGGTGACGATTATCTCGAGAGTGCAAAGTAGCCAAATGAAACTTTTACTGGATTTCCACTTACTTTATCAAATCTCATCTCCACCACACAGGACAAGTTTGCATCTGTTATAGTTTTGGAGAAAATTGTGGTCATTTCATTTTTGCGCGAATGTGTTCAGATTCCTTTTATATTGCATTTGGCACATGGTGACGATTATCTCGAGAGTGCAAAGTAGCCAAATGAAACTTTTACTGGATTTCCACTTACTTTATTAAAACTCATCTCCACCACACAGGACAAGTTTGCATCTGTTATAGTTTTGGAGAAAATTGTGGTCATTTCATTTTTGCGCGAATGTGTTCAGATTCCTTTTATATTGCATTTGGCACATGGTGACAATTATCTCGAGAGTCCAAAGTAGCCAAATGAAACTTTTACTGGATTTCCACTTACTTTATCAAATCTCATCTCCACCACACAGGACAAGTTTGCATCTGTTATAGTTTTGGAGAAAATTGTGGTCATTTCATTTTTGCGCGAATGTGTTCAGATTCCTTTTATATTGCATTTGGCACATGGTGACGATTATCTCGAGAGTGCAAAGTAGCCAAATGAAACTTTTACTGGATTTCCACTTACTTTATCAAATCTCATCTCCACCACACAGGACAAGTTTGCATCTGTTATAGTTTTGGAGAAAATTGTGGTCATTTCATTTTTGCGCGAATGTGTTCAGATTCCTTTTATATTGCATTTGGCACATGGTGACGATTATCTCGAGAGTGCAAAGTAGCCAAATGAAACTTTTACTGGATTTCCACTTACTTTATCAAATCTCATCTCCACCACACAGGACAAGTTTGCATCTGTTATAGTTTTGGAGAAAATTGTGGTCATTTCATTTTTGCGCGAATGTGTTCAGATTCCTTTTATATTGCATTTGGCACATGGTGACGATTATCTCGAGAGTGCAAAGTAGCCAAATGAAACTTTTACTGGATTTCCACTTACTTTATCAAATCTCATCTCCACCACACAGGACAAGTTTGCATCTGTTATAGTTTTGGAGAAAATTGTGGTCATTTCATTTTTGCGCGAATGTGTTCAGATTCCTTTTATATTGCATTTGGCACATGGTGACGATTATCTCGAGAATGCAAAGTAGCCAAATGAAACTTTTACTGGATTTCCACTTACTTTATCAAATCTCATCTCCACCACACAGGACAAGTTTGCATCTGTTATAGTTTTGGAGAAAATTGTGGTCATTTCATTTTTGCGCGAATGTGTTCAGATTCCTTTTTTATTGCATTTGGCACATGGTGACGATTATCTCGAGAGTGCAAAGTAGCCAAATGAAACTTTTACTGGATTTCCACTTACTTTATCAAATCTCATCTCCACCACACAGGACAAGTTTGCATCTGTTATAGTTTTGGAGAAAATTGCGGTCATTTCATTTTTGCGCGAATGTGTTCAGATTCCTTTTATATTGCATTTGGCACATGGTGACGATTATCTCGAGAGTGCAAAGTAGCCAAATGAAACTTTTACTGGATTTCCACTTACTTTATCAAATCTCATCTCCACCACACAGGACAAGTTTGCATCTGTTATAGTTTTGGAGAAAATTGTGGTCATTTCATTTTTGCGCGAATGTGTTCAGATTCCTTTTATATTGCATTTGGCACATGGTGACGATTATCTCGAGAGTGCAAAGTAGCCAAATGAAACTTTTACTGGATTTCCACTTACTTTATCAAATCTCATCTCCACCACACAGGACAAGTTTGCATCTATTATAGTTTTAGAGAAAATTGTGGTCATTTCATTTTTGCGCGAATGTGTTCAGATTCCTTTTATATTGCATTTGGCACATGGAGACGATTATCTCGAGAGTGCAAAGTAGCCAAATGAAACTTTTACTGGATTTCCACTTACTTTATCAAATCTCATCTCCACCACACAGGACAAGTTTGCATCTGTTATAGTGTTGGAGAAAATTGTGGTTATTTCATTTTTGCGCGAATGTGTTTAGATTCCTTTTATATTGCATTTGGCACATGGTGACGATTATCTTGAGAGTGCAAAGTAGCCAAATGAAAATTTTCCTGGATTTCCACTTACTTTATCAAATCTCATCTCCACCACACAGGACAAGTTTGCATCTGTTATAGTTTTGGAGAAAATTGTGGTCAATTCATTTTTGCGCGAATGTGTTCAGATTCCTTTTATATTGCATTTAGCACATGGTGACGATTATCTCGAGAGTGCAAAGTAGCCAAATGAAACTTTTACTGGATTTTTACTTTATCAAATCTCATCTCCACCACACAGGACAAGTTTGCATCTGTTATAGTTTTGGAGAAAATTGTTGTCATTTCATTTTTGCGCGAATGTGTTCAGATTCCTTTTATATTGCATTTGGCACATGGTGACGATTATCTCGAGAGTGCAAAGTAGCCAAATGAAACTTTTACTGGATTTCCACTTACTTTATCAAATCTCATCTCCACCACACAGGACAAGTTTGCATCTGTTATAGTTTTGGAGAAAATTGTGGTCATTTCATTTTTGCGCGAATGTGTTCAGATTCCTTTTATATTGCATTTGGCACATGGTGACGATTATCTCGAGAGTGCAAAGTAGCCAAATGAAACTTTTACTGGATTTCCACTTTATCAAATCTCATCTCCACCACACAGGACAAGTTTGCATCTGTTATAGTTTTGCAGAAAATTGTGGTCATTTCATTTTTGCGCGAATGTGTTCAGATTCCTTTTATATTGCATTTGGCACATGGTGACGATTATCTCGAGAGTGCAAAGTAGCCAAATGAAACTTTTACTGGATTTCCACTTACTTTATCAAATCTCATCTCCACCACACAGGACAAGTTTGCATCTGTTATAGTTTTGGAGAAAATTGTGGTCATTTCATTTTTGCGCGAATGTGTTCAGATTCCTTTTATATTGCATTTGGCACATGGTGACGATTATCTCGAGAGTCCAAAGTAGCCAAATGAAACTTTTACTGGATTTCCACTTACTTTATCAAATCTCATCTCCACCACACAGGACAAGTTTGCATCTGTTATAGTTTTGGAGAAAATTGTGGTCATTTCATTTTTGCGCGAATGTGTTCAGATTCCTTTTATATTGCATTTGGCACATGGTGACGATTATCTCGAGAGTGCAAAGTAGCCAAATGAAACTTTTACTGGATTTCCACTTACTTTATCAAATCTCATCTCCACCACACAGGACAAGTTTGCATCTGTTATAGTTTTGGAGAAAATTGTGGTCATTTCATTTTTGCGTGAATGTGTTCAGATTCCTTTTATATTGCATTTGGCACATGGTGACGATTATCTCGAGAGTGCAAAGTAGCCAAATGAAACTTTTACTGGATTTCCACTTACTTTATCAAATCTCATCTCCACCACACAGGACAAGTTTGCATCTGTTATAGTTTTGGAGAAAATTGTGGTCATTTCATTTTTGCGCGAATGTGTTCAGATTCCTTTTATATTGCATTTGGCACATGGTGACGATTATCTCGAGAGTGCAAAGTAGCCAAATGAAACTTTTACTGGATTTCCACTTACTTTATCAAATCTCATCTCCACCACACAGGACAAGTTTGCATCTGTTATAGTTTTGGAGAAAATTGTGGTCATTTCATTTTTGCGCGAATGTGTTCAGATTCCTTTTATATTGCATTTGGCACATGGTGACGATTATCTCGAGAGTGCAAAGTAGCCAAATGAAACTTTTACTGGATTTCCACTTACTTTATTAAAACTCATCTCCACCACACAGGACAAGTTTGCATCTGTTATAGTTTTGGAGAAAATTGTGGTCATTTCATTTTTGCGCGAATGTGTTCAGATTCCTTTTATATTGCATTTGGCACATGGTGACAATTATCTCGAGAGTCCAAAGTAGCCAAATGAAACTTTTACTGGATTTCCACTTACTTTATCAAATCTCATCTCCACCACACAGGACAAGTTTGCATCTGTTATAGTTTTGGAGAAAATTGTGGTCATTTCATTTTTGCGCGAATGTGTTCAGATTCCTTTTATATTGCATTTGGCACATGGTGACGATTATCTCGAGAGTGCAAAGTAGCCAAATGAAACTTTTACTGGATTTCCACTTACTTTATCAAATCTCATCTCCACCACACAGGACAAGTTTGCATCTGTTATAGTTTTGGAGAAAATTGTGGTCATTTCATTTTTGCGCGAATGTGTTCAGATTCCTTTTATATTGCATTTGGCACATGGTGACGATTATCTCGAGAGTGCAAAGTAGCCAAATGAAACTTTTACTGGATTTCCACTTACTTTATCAAATCTCATCTCCACCACACAGGACAAGTTTGCATCTGTTATAGTTTTGGAGAAAATTGTGGTCATTTCATTTTTGCGCGAATGTGTTCAGATTCCTTTTATATTGCATTTGGCACATGGTGACGATTATCTCGAGAGTGCAAAGTAGCCAAATGAAACTTTTACTGGATTTCCACTTACTTTATCAAATCTCATCTCCACCACACAGGACAAGTTTGCATCTGTTATAGTTTTGGAGAAAATTGTGGTCATTTCATTTTTGCGCGAATGTGTTCAGATTCCTTTTATATTGCATTTGGCACATGGTGACGATTATCTCGAGAATGCAAAGTAGCCAAATGAAACTTTTACTGGATTTCCACTTACTTTATCAAATCTCATCTCCACCACACAGGACAAGTTTGCATCTGTTATAGTTTTGGAGAAAATTGTGGTCATTTCATTTTTGCGCGAATGTGTTCAGATTCCTTTTTTATTGCATTTGGCACATGGTGACGATTATCTCGAGAGTGCAAAGTAGCCAAATGAAACTTTTACTGGATTTCCACTTACTTTATCAAATCTCATCTCCACCACACAGGACAAGTTTGCATCTGTTATAGTTTTGGAGAAAATTGCGGTCATTTCATTTTTGCGCGAATGTGTTCAGATTCCTTTTATATTGCATTTGGCACATGGTGACGATTATCTCGAGAGTGCAAAGTAGCCAAATGAAACTTTTACTGGATTTCCACTTACTTTATCAAATCTCATCTCCACCACACAGGACAAGTTTGCATCTGTTATAGTTTTGGAGAAAATTGTGGTCATTTCATTTTTGCGCGAATGTGTTCAGATTCCTTTTATATTGCATTTGGCACATGGTGACGATTATCTCGAGAGTGCAAAGTAGCCAAATGAAACTTTTACTGGATTTCCACTTACTTTATCAAATCTCATCTCCACCACACAGGACAAGTTTGCATCTATTATAGTTTTAGAGAAAATTGTGGTCATTTCATTTTTGCGCGAATGTGTTCAGATTCCTTTTATATTGCATTTGGCACATGGAGACGATTATCTCGAGAGTGCAAAGTAGCCAAATGAAACTTTTACTGGATTTCCACTTACTTTATCAAATCTCATCTCCACCACACAGGACAAGTTTGCATCTGTTATAGTGTTGGAGAAAATTGTGGTTATTTCATTTTTGCGCGAATGTGTTTAGATTCCTTTTATATTGCATTTGGCACATGGTGACGATTATCTTGAGAGTGCAAAGTAGCCAAATGAAAATTTTCCTGGATTTCCACTTACTTTATCAAATCTCATCTCCACCACACAGGACAAGTTTGCATCTGTTATAGTTTTGGAGAAAATTGTGGTCAATTCATTTTTGCGCGAATGTGTTCAGATTCCTTTTATATTGCATTTGGCACATGGTGACGATTATCTCGAGAGTGCAAAGTAGCCAAATTAAACTTTTACTGGATTTTTACTTTATCAAATCTAATCTCCACCACACAGGACAAGTTTGCATCTGTTATAGTTTTGGAGAAAATTGTTGTCATTTCATTTTTGCGCGAATGTGTTCAGATTCCTTTTATATTGCATTTGGCACATGGTGACGATTATCTCGAGAGTGCAAAGTAGCCAAATGAAACTTTTACTGGATTTCCACTTACTTTATCAAATCTCATCTCCACCACACAGGACAAGTTTGCATCTGTTATAGTTTTGGAGAAAATTGTGGTCATTTCATTTTTGCGCGAATGTGTTCAGATTCCTTTTATATTGCATTTGGCACATGGTGACGATTATCTCGAGAGTGCAAAGTAGCCAAATGAAACTTTTACTGGATTTCCACTTTATCAAATCTCATCTCCACCACACAGGACAAGTTTGCATCTGTTATAGTTTTGCAGAAAATTGTGGTCATTTCATTTTTGCGCGAATGTGTTCAGATTCCTTTTATATTGCATTTGGCACATGGTGACGATTATCTCGAGAGTGCAAAGTAGCCAAATGAAACTTTTACTGGATTTCCACTTACTTTATCAAATCTCATCTCCACCACACAGGACAAGTTTGCATCTGTTATAGTTTTGGGGAAAATTGTGGTCATTTCATTTTTGCGCGAATGTGTTCAGATTCCTTTTATATTGCATTTGGCACATGGTGACGATTATCTCGAGAGTCCAAAGTAGCCAAATGAAACTTTTACTGGATTTCCACTTACTTTATCAAATCTCATCTCCACCACACAGGACAAGTTTGCATCTGTTATAGTTTTGGAGAAAATTGTGGTCATTTCATTTTTGCGCGAATGTGTTCAGATTCCTTTTATATTGCATTTGGCACATGGTGACGATTATCTCGAGAGTGCAAAGTAGCCAAATGAAACTTTTACTGGATTTCCACTTACTTTATCAAATCTCATCTCCACCACACAGGACAAGTTTGCATCTGTTATAGTTTTGGAGAAAATTGTGGTCATTTCATTTTTGCGCGAATGTGTTCAGATTCCTTTTATATTGCATTTGGCACATGGAGACGATTATCTCAAGAGTGCAAAGTAGCCAAATGAAACTTTTACTGGATTTCCACTTACTTTATCAAATCTCATCTCCACCACACAGGACAAGTTTGCATCTGTTATAGTTTTGGAGAAAATTGTGGTTATTTCATTTTTGCGCGAATGTGTTCAGATTCCTTTTATATTGCATTTGGCACATGGTGACGATTATCTTGAGAGTGCAAAGTAGCCAAATGAAAATTTTCCTGGATTTCCACTTACTTTATCAAATCTCATCTCCACCACACAGGACAAGTTTGCATCTGTTATAGTTTTGGAGAAAATTGTGGTCATTTCATTTTTGCGCGAATGTGTTCAGATTCCTTTTATATTGCATTTGGCACATGGTGACGATTATCTCGAGAGTGCAAAGTAGCCAAATGAAACTTTTACTGGATTTCCACTTTATCAAATCTCATCTCCACCACACAGGACAAGTTTGCATCTGTTATAGTTTTGGAGAAAATTGTGGTCATTTCATTTTTGCGCGAATGTGTTCAGATTCCTTTTATATTGCATTTGGCACATGGTGACGATTATCTCGAGAGTGCAAAGTAGCCAAATGAAACTTTTACTGGATTTCCACTTACTTTATCAAATCTCATCTCCACCACACAGGACAAGTTTGCATCTGTTATAGTTTTGGAGAAAATTGTGGTCATTTCATTTTTGCGCGAATGTGTTCAGATTCCTTTTATATTGCATTTGGCACATGGTGACGATTATCTCGAGAGTCCAAAGTAGCCAAATGAAACTTTTACTGGATTTCCACTTACTTTATCAAATCTCATCTCCACCACACAGGACAAGTTTGCATCTGTTATAGTTTTGGAGAAAATTGTGGTCATTTCATTTTTGCGCGAATGTGTTCAGATTCCTTTTATATTGCATTTGGCACATGGTGACGATTATCTCGAGAGTGCAAAGTAGCCAAATGAAACTTTTACTGGATCTCCACTTACTTTATCAAATCTCATCTCCACCACACAGGACAAGTTTGCATCTGTTATAGTTTTGGAGAAAATTGTGGTCATTTCATTTTTGCGCGAATGTGTTCAGATTCCTTTTATATTGCATTTGGCTCATGGTGACAATTATCTCGAGAGTGCAAAGTAGCCAATTGAAACTTTTACTAAATTTCCACTTACTTTATCAAATCTCATCTCCACCACACAGGACAAGTTTGCATCTGTTATAGTTTTGGAGAAAATTGTGGTCATTTCATTTTTGCGCGAATGTGTTCAGATTCCTTTTATATTGCATTTGGCACATGGTGACGATTATCTCGAGAGTGCAAAGTAGCCAAATGAAACTTTTACTAAATTTCCACTTACTTTATCAAATCTCATCTCCACCACACAGGACAAGTTTGCATCTGTTATAGTTTTGGAGAAAATTGTGGTCATTTCATTTTTGCGCGAATGTGTTCAGATTCCTTTTATATTGCATTTGGCACATGGTGACGATTATCTCGAGAATGCAAAGTAGCCAAATGAAACTTTTACTGGATTTCCACTTACTTTATCAAATCTCATCTCCATCACACAGGACAAGTTTGCATCTGTTATAGTTTTGGAGAAAATTGTGGTCATTTCATTTTTGCGCGAATGTGTTCAGATTCCTTTTATATTGCATTTGGCACATGGTGACGATTATCTCGAGAGTGCAAAGTAGCCAAATGAAACTTTTACTGGATTTCCACTTACTTTATCAAATCTCATCTCCACCACACAGGACAAGTTTGCATCTGTTATAGTTTTGGAGAAAATTGTGGTCATTTCATTTTTGCGCGAATGTGTTCAGATTCCTTTTATATTGCATTTGGCACATGGTGACGATTATCTCGAGAGTGCAAAGTAGCCAAATGAAACTTTTACTGGATTTCCACTTACTTTATCAAAACTCATCTCCACCACACAGGACAAGTTTGCATCTGTTATAGTTTTGGAGAAAATTGTGGTCATTTCATTTTTGCGCGAATGTGTTCAGATTCCTTTTATATTGCATTTGGCACATGGTGACGATTATCTCGAGAGTCCAAAGTAGCCAAATGAAACTTTTACTGGATTTCCACTTACTTTATCAAATCTCATCTCCACCACACAGGACAAGTTTGCATCTGTTATAGTTTTGGAGAAAATTGTGGTCATTTCATTTTTGCGCGAATGTGTTCAGATTCCTTTTATATTGCATTTGGCACATGGTGACGATTATCTCGAGAGTGCAAAGTAGCCAAATGAAACTTTTACTGGATTTCCACTTACTTTATCAAATCTCATCACCACACAGGACAAGTTTGCATCTGTTATAGTTTTGGAGAAAATTGTGGTCATTTCATTTTTGCGCGAATGTGTTCAGATTCCTTTTATATTGCATTTGGCACATGGTGACGATTATCTCGAGAGTGCAAAGTAGCCAAATGAAACTTTTACTGGATTTCCACTTTATCAAATCTCATCTCCACCACACAGGACAAGTTTGCATCTGTTATAGTTTTGGAGAAAATTGTGGTCATTTCATTTTTGCGCGAATGTGTTCAGATTCCTTTTATATTGCATTTGGCACATGGTGACGATTATCTCGAGAGTGCAAAGTAGCCAAATGAAACTTTTACTGGATTTCCACTTACTTTATCAAATCTCATCTCCACCACACAGGACAAGTTTGCATCTGTTATAGTTTTGGAGAAAATTGTGGTCATTTCATTTTTGCGCGAATGTGTTCAGATTCCTTTTATATTGCATTTGGCACATGGTGACGATTATCTCGGGAGTCCAAAGTAGCCAAATGAAACTTTTACTGGATTTCCACTTACTTTATCAAATCTCATCTCCACCACACAGGACAAGTTTGCATCTGTTATAGTTTTGGAGAAAATTGTGGTCATTTCATTTTTGCGCGAATGTGTTCAGATTCCTTTTATATTGCATTTGGCACATGGTGACGATTATCTCGAGAGTGCAAAGTAGCCAAATGAAACTTTTACTGGATCTCCACTTACTTTATCAAATCTCATCTCCACCACACAGGACAAGTTTGCATCTGTTATAGTTTTGGAGAAAATTGTGGTCATTTCATTTTTGCGCGAATGTGTTCAGATTCCTTTTATATTGCATTTGGCTCATGGTGACAATTATCTCGAGAGTGCAAAGTAGCCAATTGAAACTTTTACTAAATTTCCACTTACTTTATCAAATCTCATCTCCACCACACAGGACAAGTTTGCATCTGTTATAGTTTTGGAGAAAATTGTGGTCATTTCATTTTTGCGCGAATGTGTTCAGATTCCTTTTATATTGCATTTGGCACATGGTGACGATTATCTCGAGAGTGCAAAGTAGCCAAATGAAACTTTTACTAAATTTCCACTTACTTTATCAAATCTCATCTCCACCACACAGGACAAGTTTGCATCTGTTATAGTTTTGGAGAAAATTGTGGTCATTTCATTTTTGCGCGAATGTGTTCAGATTCCTTTTATATTGCATTTGGCACATGGTGACGATTATCTCGAGAATGCAAAGTAGCCAAATGAAACTTTTACTGGATTTCCACTTACTTTATCAAATCTCATCTCCACCACACAGGACAAGTTTGCATCTGTTATAGTTTTGGAGAAAATTGTGGTCATTTCATTTTTGCGCGAATGTGTTCAGATTCCTTTTATATTGCATTTGGCACATGGTGACGATTATCTCGAGAGTGCAAAGTAGCCAAATTAAACTTTTACTGGATTTCCACTTACTTTATCAAATCTCATCTCCATCACACAGGACAAGTTTGCATCTGTTATAGTTTTGGAGAAAATTGTGGTCATTTCATTTTTGCGCGAATGTGTTCAGATTCCTTTTATATTGCATTTGGCACATGGTGACGATTATCTCGAGAGTGCAAAGTAGCCAAATGAAACTTTTACTGGATTTCCACTTACTTTATCAAATCTCATCTCCACCACACAGGACAAGTTTGCATCTGTTATAGTTTTGGAGAAAATTGTGGTCATTTCATTTTTGCGCGAATGTGTTCAGATTCCTTTTATATTGCATTTGGCACATGGTGACGATTATCTCGAGAGTGCAAAGTAGCCAAATGAAACTTTTACTGGATTTCCACTTACTTTATCAAAACTCATCTCCACCACACAGGACAAGTTTGCATGTGTTATAGTTTTGGAGAAAATTGTGGTCATTTCATTTTTGCGCGAATGTGTTCAGATTCCTTTTATATTGCATTTGGCACATGGTGACGATTATCTCGAGAGTCCAAAGTAGCCAAATGAAACTTTTACTGGATTTCCACTTACTTTATCAAATCTCATCTCCACCACACAGGACAAGTTTGCATCTGTTATAGTTTTGGAGAAAATTGTGGTCATTTCATTTTTGCGCGAATGTGTTCAGATTCCTTTTATATTGCATTTGGCACATGGTGACGATTATCTCGAGAGTGCAAAGTAGCCAAATGAAACTTTTACTGGATTTCCACTTACTTTATCAAATCTCATCACCACACAGGACAAGTTTGCATCTGTTATAGTTTTGGAGAAAATTGTGGTCATTTCATTTTTGCACGAATGTGTTCAGATTCCTTTTATATTGCATTTGGCACATGGTGACGATTATCTCGAGAGTGTAAAGTAGCCAAATGAAACTTTTACTGGATTTCCACTTACTTTATCAAATCTCATCTCCACCACAAAGGACAAGTTTGCATCTGTTATAGTTTTGGAGAAAATTGTGGTCATTTCATTTTTGCGCGAATGTGTTCAGATTCCTTTTATATTGCATTTGGCACATGGTGACGATTATCTCGAGAGTGCAAAGTAGCCAAATGAAACTTTTACTGGATTTCCACTTACTTTATCAAATCTCATCTCCACCACACAGGACAAGTTTGCATCTGTTATAGTTTTGGAGAAAATTGCGGTCATTTCATTTTTGCGCGAATGTGTTCAGATTCCTTTTATATTGCATTTGGCACATGGTGTCGATTATCTCGAGAGTGCAAAGTAGCCAAATGAAACTTTTACTGGATTTCCACTTACTTTATCAAATCTCATCTCCACCACACAGGACAAGTTTGCATCTGTTATAGTTTTGGAGAAAATTGTGGTCATTTCATTTTTGCGCGAATGTGTTCAGATTCCTTTTATATTGCATTTGGCACATGGTGACGATTATCTCGAGAGTGCAAAGTAGCCAAATGAAACTTTTACTGGATTTCCACTTACTTTATCAAATCTCATCTCCACCACACAGGACAAGTTTGCATCTGTTATAGTTTTGGAGAAAATTGTGGTCATTTCATTTTTGCGCGAATGTGTTCAGATTCCTTTTATATTGCATTTGGCACATGGTGACGATTATCTCGAGAGTGCAAAGTAGCCAAATGAAACTTTTACTGGATTTCCACTTACTTTATCAAATCTCATCTCCACCACACAGGACAAGTTTGCATCTGTTATAGTTTTGGAGAAAGTTGTGGTTATTTCATTTTTGCGCGAATGTGTTCAGATTTCTTTTATATTGCATTTGGCACATGGTGACGATTATCTTGAGAGTGCAAAGTAGCCAAATAAAACTTTTACTGGATTTCCACTTACTTTATCAAATCTCATCTCCACCACACAGGACAAGTTTGCATCTGTTATAGTTTTGGAGAAAACTGTGGTCATTTCATTTTTGCGCGAATGTGTTCAGATTCCTTTTATATTGCATTTGGCACATGGTGACGATTATCTCGAGAATGCAAAGTAGCCAAATGAAACTTTTACTGGATTTCCACTTACTTTATCAAATCTCATCTCCACCACACAGGACAAGTTTGCATCTGTTATAGTTTTGGAGAAAATTGTGGTCATTTCATTTTTGCGCAAATGTGTTTAGATTCCTTTTTTATTGCATTTGGCACATGGTGACGATTATCTCGAGAGTGCAAAGTAGCCAAATGAAACTTTTACTGGATTTCCACTTACTTTATCAAATCTCATCTCCACCACACAGGACAAGTTTGCATCTGTTATAGTTTTGGAGAAAATTGTGGTCATTTCATTTTTGCGCGAATGTGTTCAGATTCCTTTTATATTGCATTTGGCACATGGTGACGATTATCTCGAGAGTGCAAAGTAGCCAAATGAAACTTTTACTGGATTTCCACTTACTTTATCAAATCTCATCTCCACCATACAGGACAAGTTTGCATCTGTTATAGTTTTGGAGAAAATTGTGGTCATTTCATTTTTGCGCGAATGTGTTCAGATTCCTTTTATATTGCATTTGGCACATGGTGACGATTATCTCGAGAGTGCAAAGTAGCCAAATGAAACTTTTACTGGATTTCCACTTACTTTATCAAATCTCATCTCCACCACACAGGACAAGTTTGCATCTGTTATAGTTTTGGAGAAAATTGTGGTCATTTCATTTTTGCGCGAATGTGTTCAGATTCCTTTTATATTGCATTTGGCACATGGTGACGATTATCTCGAGAATGCAAAGTAGCCAAATGAAACTTTTACTGGATTTCCACTTACTTTATCAAATCTCATCTCCACCACACAGGACAAGTTTGCATCTGTTATAGTTTTGGAGAAAATTGTGGTCATTTCATTTTTGCGCGAATGTGTTCAGATTCCTTTTTTATTGCATTTGGCACATGGTGACGATTATCTCGAGAGTGCAAAGTAGCCAAATGAAACTTTTACTGGATTTCCACTTACTTTATCAAATCTCATCTCCACCACACAGGACAAGTTTGCATCTGTTATAGTTTTGGAGAAAATTGTGGTCATTTCATTTTTGCGCGAATGTGTTCAGATTCCTTTTATATTGCATTTGGCACATGGTGACGATTATCTCGAGAGTGCAAAGTAGCCAAATGAAACTGTTACTGGATTTCCACTTACTTTATCAAATCTCATCTCCACCACACAGGACAAGTTTGCATCTGTTATAGTTTTGGAGAAAATTGTGGTCATTTCATTTTTGCGCGAATGTGTTCAGATTCCTTTTATATTGCATTTGGCACATGGTGACGATTATCTCGAGAGTGCAAAGTAGCCAAATGAAACTTTTACTGGATTTCCACTTACTTTATCAAATCTCATCTCCACCACACAGGACAAGTTTGCATCTGTTATAGTTTTGGAGAAAATTGCGGTCATTTCATTTTTGCGCGAATGTGTTCAGATTCCTTTTATATTGCATTTGGCACATGGTGACGATTATCTCGAGAGTGCAAAGTAGCCAAATGAAACTTTTACTGGATTTCCACTTACTTTATCAAATCTCATCTCCACCACACAGGACAAGTTTGCATCTGTTATAGTTTTGGAGAAAATTGTGGTCATTTCATTTTTGCGCGAATGTGTTCAGATTCCTTTTATATTGCATTTGGCACATGGTGACGATTATCTCGAGAGTGCAAAGTAGCCAAATGAAACTTTTACTGGATTTCCACTTACTTTATCGAATCTCATCTCCACCACACAGGACAAGTTTGCATCTGTTATAGTTTTGGAGAAAATTGTGGTCATTTCATTTTTGCGCGAATGTGTTCAGATTCCTTTTATATTGCATTTGGCACATGGTGACGATTATCTCGAGAGTGCAAAGTAGCCAAATGAAACTTTTACTGGATTTCCACTTACTTTATCAAATCTCATCTCCACCACACAGGACAAGTTTGCATCTGTTATAGTTTTGGAGAAAATTGCGGTCATTTCATTTTTGCGCGAATGTGTTCAGATTCCTTTTATATTGCATTTGGCACATGGTGTCGATTATCTCGAGAGTGCAAAGTAGCCAAATGAAACTTTTACTGGATTTCCACTTACTTTATCAAATCTCATCTCCACCACACAGGACAAGTTTGCATCTGTTATAGTTTTGGAGAAAATTGTGGTCATTTCATTTTTGCGCGAATGTGTTCAGATTCCTTTTATATTGCATTTGGCACATGGTGACGATTATCTCGAGAGTGCAAAGTAGCCAAATGAAACTTTTACTGGATTTCCACTTACTTTATCAAATCTCATCTCCACCACACAGGACAAGTTTGCATCTGTTATAGTTTTGGAGAAAGTTGTGGTTATTTCATTTTTGCGCGAATGTGTTCAGATTTCTTTTATATTGCATTTGGCACATGGTGACGATTATCTTGAGAGTGCAAAGTAGCCAAATAAAACTTTTACTGGATTTCCACTTACTTTATCAAATCTCATCTCCACCACACAGGACAAGTTTGCATCTGTTATAGTTTTGGAGAAAACTGTGGTCATTTCATTTTTGCGCGAATGTGTTCAGATTCCTTTTATATCGCATTTGGCACATGGTGACGATTATCTCGAGAATGCAAAGTAGCCAAATGAAACTTTTACTGGATTTCCACTTACTTTATCAAATCTCATCTCCACCACACAGGACAAGTTTGCATCTGTTATAGTTTTGGAGAAAATTGTGGTCATTTCATTTTTGCGCGAATGTGTTCAGATTCCTTTTTTATTGCATTTGGCACATGGTGACGATTATCTTGAGAGTGCAAAGTAGCCAAATAAAACTTTTACTGGATTTCCACTTACTTTATCAAATCTCATCTCCACCACACAGGACAAGTTTGCATCTGTTATAGTTTTGGAGAAAACTGTGGTCATTTCATTTTTGCGCGAATGTGTTCAGATTCCTTTTATATCGCATTTGGCACATGGTGACGATTATCTCGAGAATGCAAAGTAGCCAAATGAAACTTTTACTGGATTTCCACTTACTTTATCAAATCTCATCTCCACCACACAGGACAAGTTTGCATCTGTTATAGTTTTGGAGAAAATTGTGGTCATTTCATTTTTGCGCGAATGTGTTCAGATTCCTTTTTTATTGCATTTGGCACATGGTGACGATTATCTCGAGAGTGCAAAGTAGCCAAATGAAACTTTTACTGGATTTCCACTTACTTTATCAAATCTCATCTCCACCACACAGGACAAGTTTGCATCTGTTATAGTTTTGGAGAAAATTGTGGTCATTTCATTTTTGCGCGAATGTGTTCAGATTCCTTTTATATTGCATTTGGCACATGGTGACGATTATCTCGAGAGTGCAAAGTAGCCAAATGAAACTTTTACTGGATTTCCACTTACTTTATCAAATCTCATCTCCACCATACAGGACAAGTTTGCATCTGTTATAGTTTTGGAGAAAATTGTGGTCATTTCATTTTTGCGCGAATGTGTTCAGATTCCTTTTATATTGCATTTGGCACATGGTGACAATTATCTCGAGAATGCAAAGTAGCCAAATGAAACTTTTACTGGATTTCCACTTACTTTATCAAATCTCATCTCCACCACACAGGACAAGTTTGCATCTGTTATAGTTTTGGAGAAAATTGTGGTCATTTCATTTTTGCGCGAATGTGTTCAGATTCCTTTTTTATTGCATTTGGCACATGGTGACGATTATCTCGAGAGTGCAAAGTAGCCAAATGAAACTTTTACTGGATTTCCACTTACTTTATCAAATCTCATCTCCACCACACAGGACAAGTTTGCATCTGTTATAGTTTTGGAGAAAATTGTGGTCATTTCATTTTTGCGCGAATGTGTTCAGATTCCTTTTATATTGCATTTGGCACATGGTGACGATTATCTCGAGAGTGCAAAGTAGCCAAATGAAACTGTTACTGGATTTCCACTTACTTTATCAAATCTCATCTCCACCACACAGGACGAGTTTGCATCTGTTATAGTTTTGGAGAAAATTGTGGTCATTTCATTTTTGCGCGAATGTGTTCAGATTCCTTTTATATTGCATTTGGCACATGGTGACGATTATCTCGAGAGTGCAAAGTAGCCAAATGAAACTTTTACTGGATTTCCACTTACTTTATCAAATCTCATCTCCACCACACAGGACAAGTTTGCATCTGTTATAGTTTTGGAGAAAATTGCGGTCATTTCATTTTTGCGCGAATGTGTTCAGATTCCTTTTATATTGCATTTGGCACATGGTGACGATTATCTCGAGAGTGCAAAGTAGCCAAATGAAACTTTTACTGGATTTCCACTTACTTTATCAAATCTCATCTCCACCACACAGGACAAGTTTGCATCTGTTATAGTTTTGGAGAAAATTGTGGTCATTTCATTTTTGCGCGAATGTGTTCAGATTCCTTTTATATTGCATTTGGCACATGGTGACGATTATCTCGAGAGTGCAAAGTAGCCAAATGAAACTTTTACTGGATTTCCACTTACTTTATCGAATCTCATCTCCACCACACAGGACAAGTTTGCATCTGTTATAGTTTTGGAGAAAATTGTGGTCATTTCATTTTTGCGCGAATGTGTTCAGATTCCTTTTATATTGCATTTGGCACATGGTGACGATTATCTCGAGAGTGCAAAGTAGCCAAATGAAACTTTTACTGGATTTCCACTTACTTTATCAAATCTCATCTCCACCACACAGGACAAGTTTGCATCTGTTATAGTTTTGGAGAAAATTGTGGTTATTTCATTTTTGCGCGAATGTGTTCAGATTCCTTTTATATTGCATTTGGCACATGGTGACGATTATCTTGAGAGTGCAAAGTATCCAAATGAAACTTTTACTGGATTTCCACTTACTTTATCAAATCTCATCTCCACCACACAGGACAAGTTTGCATCTGTTATAGTTTTGGAGAAAATTGTGGTCATTTCATTTTTGCGCGAATGTGTTCAGATTCCTTTTATATTGCATTTGGCACATGGTGACGATTATCTCGAGAGTGCAAAGTAGCCAAATGAAACTTTTACTGGATTTTTACTTTATTAAATCTCATCTCCACCACACAGGACAAGTTTGCATCTGTTATAGTTTTGGTGAAAATTGTTGTCATTTCATTTTTGCGCGAATGTGTTCAGATTCCTTTTATATTGCATTTGGCACATGGTGACGATTATCTCGAGAGTGCAAAGTAGCCAAATGAAACTTTTACTGGATTTCCACTTACTTTATCAAATCTCATCTCCACCACACAGGACAAGTTTGCATCTGTTATAGTTTTGGAGAAAATTGTGGTTATTTCATTTTTGCGCGAATGTGTTCAGATTCCTTTTATATTGCATTTGGCACATGGTGACGATTATCTCGAGAGTGCAAAGTAGCCAAATGAAACTTTTACTGGATTTCCACTTACTTTATCAAATCTCATCTCCACCACACAGGACAAGTTTGCATCTGTTATAGTTTTGGAGAAAATTGTGGTCATTTCATTTTTGCGCGAATGTGTTCAGATTCATTTTATATTGCATTTGGCACATGGTGACGATTATCTCGAGAGTGCAAAGTAGCCAAATGAAACTTTTACTGGATTTCCACTTTATCAAATCTCATCTCCACCACACAGGACAAGTTTGCATCTGTTATAGTTTTGGAGAAAATTGTGGTCATTTCATTTTTGCGCGAATGTGTTCAGATTCCTTTTATATTGCATTTGGCACATGGTGACGATTATCTCGAGAGTGCAAAGTAGCCAAATGAAACTTTTACTGGATTTCCACTTACTTTATCAAATCTCATCTCCACCACACAGGACAAGTTTGCATCTGTTATAGTTTTGGAGAAAATTGTGGTCATTTCATTTTTGCGCGAATGTGTTCAGATTCCTTTTATATTGCATTTGGCACATGGTGACGATTATCTCGAGAGTCCAAAGTAGCCAAATTAAACTTTTACTGGATTTCCACTTACTTTATCAAATCACATCTCCACCACACAGGACAAGTTTGCATCTGTTATAGTTTTGGAGAAAATTGTGGTCATTTCATTTTTGCGCGAATGTGTTCAGATTCCTTTTATATTGCATTTGGCACATGGTGACGATTATCTCGAGAGTGCAAAGTAGCCAAATGAAACTTTTACTGGATTTCCACTTACTTTATCAAATCTCATCTCCACCACACAGGACAAGTTTGCATCTGTTATAGTTTTGGAGAAAATTGTGGTCATTTCATTTTTGCGCGAATGTGTTCAGATTCCTTTTATATTGCATTTGGCTCATGGTGACGATTATCTCGAGAGTGCAAAGTAGCCAATTGAAACTTTTACTAAATTTCCACTTACTTTATCAAATCTCATCTCCACCACACAGGACAAGTTTGCATCTGTTATAGTTTTGGAGAAAATTGTGGTCATTTCATTTTTGCGCGAATGTGTTCAGATTCCTTTTATATTGCATTTGGCACATGGTGACGATTATCTCGAGAGTGCAAAGTAGCCAAATGAAACTTTTACTGGATTTCCACTTACTTTATCAAATCTCATCTCCACCACACAGGACAAGTTTGCATCTGTTATAGTTTTGGAGAAAATTGTGGTTATTTCATTTTTGCGCGAATGTGTTCAGATTCCTTTTATATTGCATTTGGCACATGGTGACGATTATCTTGAGAGTGCAAAGTATCCAAATGAAACTTTTACTGGATTTCCACTTACTTTATCAAATCTCATCTCCACCACACAGGACAAGTTTGCATCTGTTATAGTTTTGGAGAAAATTGTGGTCATTTCATTTTTGCGCGAATGTGTTCAGATTCCTTTTATATTGCATTTGGCACATGGTGACGATTATCTCGAGAGTGCAAAGTAGCCAAATGAAACTTTTACTGGATTTTTACTTTATTAAATCTCATCTCCACCACACAGGACAAGTTTGCATCTGTTATAGTTTTGGTGAAAATTGTTGTCATTTCATTTTTGCGCGAATGTGTTCAGATTCCTTTTATATTGCATTTGGCACATGGTGACGATTATCTCGAGAGTGCAAAGTAGCCAAATGAAACTTTTACTGGATTTCCACTTACTTTATCAAATCTCATCTCCACCACACAGGACAAGTTTGCATCTGTTATAGTTTTGGAGAAAATTGTGGTTATTTCATTTTTGCGCGAATGTGTTCAGATTCCTTTTATATTGCATTTGGCACATGGTGACGATTATCTCGAGAGTGCAAAGTAGCCAAATGAAACTTTTACTGGATTTCCACTTACTTTATCAAATCTCATCTCCACCACACAGGACAAGTTTGCATCTGTTATAGTTTTGGAGAAAATTGTGGTCATTTCATTTTTGCGCGAATGTGTTCAGATTCATTTTATATTGCATTTGGCACATGGTGACGATTATCTCGAGAGTGCAAAGTAGCCAAATGAAACTTTTACTGGATTTCCACTTTATCAAATCTCATCTCCACCACACAGGACAAGTTTGCATCTGTTATAGTTTTGGAGAAAATTGTGGTCATTTCATTTTTGCGCGAATGTGTTCAGATTCCTTTTATATTGCATTTGGCACATGGTGACGATTATCTCGAGAGTGCAAAGTAGCCAAATGAAACTTTTACTGGATTTCCACTTACTTTATCAAATCTCATCTCCACCACACAGGACAAGTTTGCATCTGTTATAGTTTTGGAGAAAATTGTGGTCATTTCATTTTTGCGCGAATGTGTTCAGATTCCTTTTATATTGCATTTGGCACATGGTGACGATTATCTCGAGAGTCCAAAGTAGCCAAATTAAACTTTTACTGGATTTCCACTTACTTTATCAAATCTCATCTCCACCACACAGGACAAGTTTGCATCTGTTATAGTTTTGGAGAAAATTGTGGTCATTTCATTTTTGCGCGAATGTGTTCAGATTCCTTTTATATTGCATTTGGCACATGGTGACGATTATCTCGAGAGTGCAAAGTAGCCAAATGAAACTTTTACTGGATTTCCACTTACTTTATCAAATCTCATCTCCACCACACAGGACAAGTTTGCATCTGTTATAGTTTTGGAGAAAATTGTGGTCATTTCATTTTTGCGCGAATGTGTTCAGATTCCTTTTATATTGCATTTGGCTCATGGTGACGATTATCTCGAGAGTGCAAAGTAGCCAATTGAAACTTTTACTAAATTTCCACTTACTTTATCAAATCTCATCTCCACCACACAGGACAAGTTTGCATCTGTTATAGTTTTGGAGAAAATTGTGGTCATTTCATTTTTGCGCGAATGTGTTCAGATTCCTTTTATATTGCATTTGGCACATGGTGACGATTATCTCGAGAGTGCAAAGTAGCCAAATTAAACTTTTACTGGATTTCCACTTACTTTATCAAATCTCATCTCCACCACACAGGACAAGTTTGCATCGGTTATAGTTTTGGAGAAAATTGTGGTCATTTCATTTTTGCGCGAATGTGTTCAGATTCCTTTTATATTGCATTTGGCACATGGTGACGATTATCTTGAGAGTGCAAAGTATCCAAATGAAACTTTTACTGGATTTCCACTTACTTTATCAAATCTCATCTCCACCACACAGGACAAGTTTGCATCTGTTATAGTTTTGGAGAAAATTGTGGTCATTTCATTTTTGCGCGAATGTGTTCAGATTCCTTTTATATTGCATTTGGCACATGGTGACGATTATCTCGAGAGTGCAAAGTAGCCAAATGAAACTTTTACTGGATTTTTACTTTATCAAATCTCATCTCCACCACACAGGACAAGTTTGCATCTGTTATAGTTTTGGTGAAAATTGTTGTCATTTCATTTTTGCGCGAATGTGTTCAGATTCCTTTTATATTGCATTTGGCACATGGTGACGATTATCTCGAGAGTGCAAAGTAGCCAAATGAAACTTTTACTGGATTTCCACTTACTTTATCAAATCTCATCTCCACCACACAGGACAAGTTTGCATCTGTTATAGTTTTGGAGAAAATTGTGGTTATTTCATTTTTGCGCGAATGTGTTCAGATTCCTTTTATATTGCATTTGGCACATGGTGACGATTATCTCGAGAGTGCAAAGTAGCCAAATGAAACTTTTACTGGATTTCCACTTACTTTATCAAATCTCATCTCCACCACACAGGACAAGTTTGCATCTGTTATAGTTTTGGAGAAAATTGTGGTCATTTCATTTTTGCGCGAATGTGTTCAGATTCATTTTATATTGCATATGGCACATGGTGACGATTATCTCGAGAGTGCAAAGTAGCCAAATGAAACTTTTACTGGATTTCCACTTTATCAAACATCATCTCCACCACACAGGACAAGTTTGCATCTGTTATAGTTTTGGAGAAAATTGTGGTCATTTCATTTTTGCGCGAATGTGTTCAGATTCCTTTTATATTGCATTTGGCACATGGTGACGATTATCTCGAGAGTGCAAAGTAGCCAAATGAAACTTTTACTGGATTTCCACTTACTTTATCAAATCTCATCTCCACCACACAGGACAAGTTTGCATCTGTTATAGTTTTGGAGAAAATTGTGGTCATTTCATTTTTGCGCGAATGTGTTCAGATTCCTTTTATATTGCATTTGGCACATGGTGACGATTATCTCGAGAGTCCAAAGTAGCCAAATGAAACTTTTACTGGATTTCCACTTACTTTATCAAATCTCATCTCCACCACACAGGACAAGTTTGCATCTGTTATAGTTTTGGAGAAAATTGTGGTCATTTCATTTTTGCGCGAATGTGTTCAGATTCCTTTTATATTGCATTTGGCACATGGTGACGATTATCTCGAGAGTGCAAAGTAGCCAAATGAAACTTTTACTGGATTTCCACTTACTTTATCAAATCTCATCTCCACCACACAGGACAAGTTTGCATCTGTTATAGTTTTGGAGAAAATTGTGGTCATTTCATTTTTGCGCGAATGTGTTCAGATTCCTTTTATATTGCATTTGGCTCATGGTGACGATTATCTCGAGAGTGCAAAGTAGCCAATTGAAACTTTTACTAAATTTTCACTTACTTTATCAAATCTCATCTCCACCACACAGGACAAGTTTGCATCTGTTATAGTTTTGGAGAAAATTGTGGTCATTTCATTTTTGCGCGAATGTGTTCAGATTCCTTTTATATTGCATTTGGCACATGGTGACGATTATCTCGAGAGTGCAAAGTAGCCAAATGAAACTTTTACTGGATTTCCACTTACTTTATCAAATCTCATCTCCACCACACAGGACAAGTTTGCATCGGTTATAGTTTTGGAGAAAATTGTGGTCATTTCATTTTTGCGCGAATGTGTTCAGATTCCTTTTATATTGCATTTGGCACATGGTGACGATTATCTCGAGAATGCAAAGTAGCCAAATGAAACTTTTACTGGATTTCCACTTACTTTATCAAATCTCATCTCCACCACACAGGACAAGTTTGCATCTGTTATAGTTTTGGAGAAAATTGTGGTCATTTCATTTTTGCGCGAATGTGTTCAGATTCCTTTTTTATTGCATTTGGCACATGGTGACGATTATCTCGAGAGTGCAAAGTAGCCAAATGAAACTTTTACTGGATTTTCACTTACTTTATCAAATCTCATCTCCACCACACAGGACAAGTTTGCATCTGTTATAGTTTTGGAGAAAATTGTGGTCATTTCATTTTTGCGTGAATGTGTTCAGATTCCTTTTATATTGCATTTGGCACATGATGACGATTATCTCGAGAGTGCAAAGTAGCCAAATGAAACTTTTACTGGATTTCCACTTACTTTATCAAATCTCATCTCCACCACACAGGACAAGTTTGCATCTGTTATAGTTTTGGAGAAAATTGTGGTCATTTCATTTTTGCGCGAATGTGTTCAGATTCCTTTTATATTGCATTTGGCACATGGTGACGATTATCTCGAGAGTGCAAAGTAGCCAAATGAAACTTTTACTGGATTTCCACTTACTTTATCAAATCTCATCTCCACCACACAGGACAAGTTTGCATCTGTTATAGTTTTGGAGAAAATTGTGGTCATTTCATTTTTGCGCGAATGTGTTCAGATTCCTTTTATATTGCATTTGGCACATGGTGACGATTATCTCGAGAGTGCAAAGTAGCCAAATGAAACTTTTACTGGATTTCCACTTACTTTATCAAATCTCATCTCCACCACACAGGACAAGTTTGCATCTGTTATAGTTTTGGAGAAAATTGTGGTTATTTCATTTTTGCGCGAATGTGTTCAGATTCCTTTTATATTGCATTTGGCACATGGTGACGATTATCTTGAAAGTGCAAAGTAGCCAAATGAAACTTTTACTGGATTTCCACTTACTTTATCAAATCTCATCTCCACCACACAGGACAAGTTTGCATCTGTTATAGTTTTGGAGAAAATTGTGGTCATTTCATTTTTTTGCGAATGTGTTCAGATTCCTTTTATATTGCATTTGGCACATGGTGACGATTATCTCGAGAGTGCAAAGTAGCCAAATGAAACTTTTACTTAATTTCCACTTTATCAAATCTCATCTCCACCACACAGGACAAGTTTGCATCTGTTATAGTTTTGGAGAAAATTGTTGTCATTTCATTTTTGCGCGAATGTGTTCAGATTCCTTTTATATTGCATTTGGCACATGGTGACGATTATCTCGAGAGTGCAAAGTAGCCAAATGAAACTTTTACTGGATTTCCACTTACTTTATCAAATCTCATCTCCACCACACAGGACAAGTTTGCATCTGTTATAGTTTTGGAGAAAATTGTGGTTATTTCATTTTTGCGCGAATGTGTTCAGATTCATTTTATATTGCATTTGGCACATGGTGACGATTATCTCGAGAGTGCAAAGTAGCCAAATGAAACTTTTACTGGATTTCCACTTACTTTATCAAATCTCATCTCCACCACACAGGACAAGTTTGCATCTGTTATAGTTTTGGAGAAAATTGTTGTCATTTCATTTTTGCGCGAATGTGTTCAGATTCCTTTTATATTGCATTTGGCACATGGTGACGATTATCTCGAGAGTGTAAAGTAGCCAAATGAAACTTTTACTGGATTTCCACTTACTTTATCAAATCTCATCTCCACCACACAGGACAAGTTTGCATCTGTTATAGTTTTGGAGAAAATTGTGGTTATTTCATTTTTGCGCGAATGTGTTCAGATTCATTTTATATTGCATTTGGCACATGGTGACGATTATCTCGAGAGTGCAAAGTAGCCAAATGAAACTTTTACTGGATTTCCACTTACTTTATCAAATCTCATCTCCACCACACAGGACAAGTTTGCATCTGTTATAGTTTTGGAGAAAATTGTGGTCATTTCATTTTTGCGCGAATGTGTTCAGATTCCTTTTATATTGCATTTGGCACATGGTGACGATTATCTCGAGAGTCCAAAGTAGCCAAATGAAACTTTTACTGGGTTTCCACTTACTTTATCAAATCTCATCTCCACCACACAGGACAAGTTTGCATCTGTTATAGTTTTGGAGAAAATTGTGGTCATTTCATTTTTGCGCGAATGTGTTCAGATTCCTTTTATATTGCATTTGGCACATGGTGACGATTATCTCGAGAGTGCAAAGTAGCCAAATGAAACTTTTACTGGATTTCCACTTACTTTACCAAATCTCATCTCCACCACACAGGACAAGTTTGCATCTGTTATAGTTTTGGAGAAAATTGTGGTCATTTTATTTTTGCGCGAATGTGTTCAGATTCCTTTTATATTGCATTTGGCACATGGTGACGATTATCTTGAAAGTGCAAAGTAGCCAAATGAAACTTTTACTGGATTTCCACTTACTTTATCAAATCTCATCTCCACCACACAGGACAAGTTTGCATCTGTTATAGTTTTGGAGAAAATTGTGGTCATTTCATTTTTTTGCGAATGTGTTCAGATTCCTTTTATATTGCATTTGGCACATGGTGACGATTATCTCGAGAGTGCAAAGTAGCCAAATGAAACTTTTACTTAATTTCCACTTTATCAAATCTCATCTCCACCACACAGGACAAGTTTGCATCTGTTATAGTTTTGGAGAAAATTGTTGTCATTTCATTTTTGCGCGAATGTGTTCAGATTCCTTTTATATTGCATTTGGCACATGGTGACGATTATCTCGAGAGTGCAAAGTAGCCAAATGAAACTTTTACTGGATTTCCACTTACTTTATCAAATCTCATCTCCACCACACAGGACAAGTTTGCATCTGTTATAGTTTTGGAGAAAATTGTGGTTATTTCATTTTTGCGCGAATGTGTTCAGATTCATTTTATATTGCATTTGGCACATGGTGACGATTATCTCGAGAGTGCAAAGTAGCCAAATGAAACTTTTACTGGATTTCCACTTACTTTATCAAATCTCATCTCCACCACACAGGACAAGTTTGCATCTGTTATAGTTTTGGAGAAAATTGTTGTCATTTCATTTTTGCGCGAATGTGTTCAGATTCCTTTTATATTGCATTTGGCACATGGTGACGATTATCTCGAGAGTGTAAAGTAGCCAAATGAAACTTTTACTGGATTTCCACTTACTTTATCAAATCTCATCTCCACCACACAGGACAAGTTTGCATCTGTTATAGTTTTGGAGAAAATTGTGGTTATTTCATTTTTGCGCGAATGTGTTCAGATTCATTTTATATTGCATTTGGCACATGGTGACGATTATCTCGAGAGTGCAAAGTAGCCAAATGAAACTTTTACTGGATTTCCACTTACTTTATCAAATCTCATCTCCACCACACAGGACAAGTTTGCATCTGTTATAGTTTTGGAGAAAATTGTGGTCATTTCATTTTTGCGCGAATGTGTTCAGATTCCTTTTATATTGCATTTGGCACATGGTGACGATTATCTCGAGAGTCCAAAGTAGCCAAATGAAACTTTTACTGGGTTTCCACTTACTTTATCAAATCTCATCTCCACCACACAGGACAAGTTTGCATCTGTTATAGTTTTGGAGAAAATTGTGGTCATTTCATTTTTGCGCGAATGTGTTCAGATTCCTTTTATATTGCATTTGGCACATGGTGACGATTATCTCGAGAGTGCAAAGTAGCCAAATGAAACTTTTACTGGATTTCCACTTACTTTACCAAATCTCATCTCCACCACACAGGACAAGTTTGCATCTGTTATAGTTTTGGAGAAAATTGTGGTCATTTTATTTTTGCGCGAATGTGTTCAGATTCCTTTTATATTGCATTTGGCACATGGTGACGATTATCTCGAGAGTGCAAAGTAGCCAAATGAAACTTTTACTGGATTTCCACTTACTTTATCAAATCTCATCTCCACCACACAGGACAAGTTTGCATCTGTTATAGTTTTGGAGAAAATTGTGGTCATTTCATTGTTGCGCGAATGTGTTCAGATTCCTTTTATATTGCATTTGGCACATGGTGACGATTATCTCGAGAGTGCAAAGTAGCCAAATGAAACTTTTACTGGATTTCCACTTACTTTACCAAATCTCATCTCCACCACACAAGACAAGTTTGCATCTGTTATAGTTTTGGAGAAAATTGTGGTCATTTTATTTTTGCGCGAATGTGTTCAGATTCCTTTTATATTGCATTTGGCACATGGTGACGATTATCTCGAGAGTGCAAAGTAGCCAAATGAAACTTTTACTGGATTTCCACTTACTTTATCAAATCTCATCTCCACCACACAGGACAAGTTTGCATCTGTTATAGTTTTGGAGAAAATTGTGGTCATTTCATTGTTGCGCGAATGTGTTCAGATTCCTTTTATATTGCATTTGGCACATGGTGACGATTATCTCGAGAGTGCAAAGTAGCCAAATGAAACTTTTACTGGATTTCCACTTTATCAAATCTCATCTCCACCACACAGGACAAGTTTGCATCTGTTATAGTTTTGGAGAAAATTGTGGTCATTTCATTTTTGCGCGAATGTGTTCAGATTCCTTTTATATTGCATTTGGCACATGGTGACGATTATCTCGAGAGTGCAAAGTAGCCAAATGAAACTTTTACTGGATTTCCACTTACTTTATCAAATCTCATCTCCACCACACAGGACAAGTTTGCATCTGTTATAGTTTTGGAGAAAATTGTGGTCATTTCATTTTTGCGCGAATGTGTTCAGATTCCTTTTATATTGCATTTGGCACATGGTGACGATTATCTCGAGAGTCCAAAGTAGCCAAATGAAACTTTTACTGGGTTTCCACTTACTTTATCAAATCTCATCTCCACCACACAGGACAAGTTTGCATCTGTTATAGTTTTGGAGAAAATTGTGGTCATTTCATTTTTGCGCGAATGTGTTCAGATTCCTTTTATATTGCATTTGGCACATGGTGACGATTATCTCGAGAGTGCAAAGTAGCCAAATGAAACTTTTACTGGATTTCCACTTACTTTACCAAATCTCATCTCCACCACACAGGACAAGTTTGCATCTGTTATAGTTTTGGAGAAAATTGTGGTCATTTTATTTTTGCGCGAATGTGTTCAGATTCCTTTTATATTGCATTTGGCACATGGTGACGATTATCTCGAGAGTGCAAAGTAGCCAAATGAAACTTTTACTGGATTTCCACTTACTTTATCAAATCTCATCTCCACCACACAGGACAAGTTTGCATCTGTTATAGTTTTGGAGAAAATTGTGGTCATTTCATTGTTGCGCGAATGTGTTCAGATTCCTTTTATATTGCATTTGGCACATGGTGACGATTATCTCGAGAGTGCAAAGTAGCCAAATGAAACTTTTACTGGATTTCCACTTACTTTACCAAATCTCATCTCCACCACACAGGACAAGTTTGCATCTGTTATAGTTTTGGAGAAAATTGTGGTCATTTTATTTTTGCGCGAATGTGTTCAGATTCCTTTTATATTGCATTTGGCACATGGTGACGATTATCTCGAGAGTGCAAAGTAGCCAAATGAAACTTTTACTGGATTTCCACTTACTTTATCAAATCTCATCTCCACCACACAGGACAAGTTTGCATCTGTTATAGTTTTGGAGAAAATTGTGGTCATTTCATTGTTGCGCGAATGTGTTCAGATTCCTTTTATATTGCATTTGGCACATGGTGACGATTATCTCGAGAGTGCAAAGTAGCCAAATGAAACTTTTACTGGATTTCCACTTACTTTATCAAATCTCATCTCCACCACACAGGACAAGTTTGCATCTGTTATAGTTTTGGAGAAAATTGTGGTCATTTCATTTTTGCGCGAATGTGTTCAGATTCCTTTTATATTGCATTTGGCACATGGTGACGATTATCTCGAGAGTGCAAAGTAGCCAAATGAAACTTTTACTGGATTTCCACTTACTTTATCAAATCTCATCTCCACCACACAGGACAAGTTTGCATCTGTTATAGTTTTGGAGAAAATTGTGGTCATTTCATTTTTGCGCGAATGTGTGCAGATTCCTTTTATATTGCATTTGGCACATGGTGACGATTATCTCGAGAGTGCAAAGTAGCCAAATAAAACTTTTACTGGATTTCCACTTACTTTATCAAATCTCATCTCCACCACACAGGCAAGTTTGCATCTGTTATAGTTTTGGAGAAAATTGTGGTCATTTCATTTTTGCGCGAATGTGTTCAGATTCCTTTTATATTGCATTTGGCACATGGTGACGATTATCTCGAGAGTGCAAAGTAGCCAAATGAAACTTTTACTGGATTTCCACTTACTTTATCAAATCTAATCTCCACCACACAGGACAAGTTTGCATCTGTTATAGTTTTGGAGAAAATTGTGGTCATTTCATTGTTGCGCGAATGTGTTCAGATTCCTTTTATATTGCATTTGGCACATGGTGACGATTATCTCGAGAGTGCAAAGTAGCCAAATGAAACTTTTACTGGATTTCCACTTACTTTATCAAATCTCATCTCCACCACACAGGACAAGTTTGCATCTGTTATAGTTTTGGAGAAAATTGTGGTCATTTCATTTTTGCGCGAATGTGTTCAGATTCATTTTATATTGCATTTGGCACATGGTGACGATTATCTCGAGAGTGCAAAGTTGCCAAATGAAACTTTTACTGGATTTCCACTTACTTTATCAAATCTCATCTCCACCACACAGGACAAGTTGCATCTGTTATAGTTTTGGAGAAAATTGTGGTCATTTCATTTTTGCGCGAATGTGTTCAGATTCCTTTTATATTGCATTTGGCACATATTGAGGATTATCTCGAGAGTGCAAAGTAGCCAAATGAAACTTTTACTGGATTTCCACTTACTTTATCAAATCTCATCTCCACCACACAGGACAAGTTTGCATGTTATAGTTTTGGAGAAAATTGTGGTCATTTCATTTTTGCGCGAATGTGTTCAGATTCCTTTTATATTGCATTTGGCACATGGTGACGATTATCTCGAGAGTGCAAAGTAGCCAAATAAAACTTTTACTGGATTTCCACTTACTTTATCAAATCTCATCTCCACCACACAGGACAAGTTTGCATCTGTTATAGTTTTGGAGAAAATTGTGGTCATTTCATTTTTGCGCGAATGTGTTCAGATTCCTTTTATATTGCATTTGGCAAATGGTGACGATTATCTCGAGAGTGCAAAGTAGCCAAATGAAACTTTTACTGGATTTCCACTTACTTTATCAAATCTCATCTCCACCACACAGGACAAGTTTGCATCTGTTATAGTTTTGGAGAAAATTGTGGTCATTTCATTTTTGCGCGAATGTGTTCAGATTCCTTTTATATTGCATTTGGCACATGGTGACGATTATCTCGAGAGTGCAAAGTAGCCAAATGAAACTTTTACTGGATTTCCACTTACTTTATCAAATCTCATCTCCACCACACAGGACAAGTTTGCATCTGTTATAGTTTTGGAGAAAATTGTGGTCATTTCATTTTTGCGCGAATGTGTTCAGATTCCTTTTATATTGCATTTGGCACATGGTGACGATTATCTCGAGAGTGCAAAGTAGCCAAATGAAACTTTTACTGGATTTCCACTTACTTTATCAAATCTCATCTCCACCACACAGGACAAGTTTGCATCTGTTATAGTTTTGGAGAAAATTGTGGTCATTTCATTTTTGCGCGAATGTGTTCAGATTCCTTTTATATTGCATTTGGCACATGGTGACGATTATCTCGAGAGTGCAAAGTAGCCAAATGAAACTTTTACTGGATTTCCACTTACTTTATCAAATCTCATCTCCACCACACAGGACAAGTTTGCATCTGTTATAGTTTTGGAGAAAATTGTGGTCATTTCATTTTTGCGCGAATGTGTTCAGATTCCTTTTATATTGCATTTGGCACATGGTGACGATTATCTCGAGAGTGCAAAGTAGCCAAATGAAACTTTTACTGGATTTCCACCTACTTTATCAAATCTCATCTCCACCACACAGGACAAGTTTGCATCTGTTATAGTTTTGGAGAAAATTGTGGTCATTTCATTGTTGCGCGAATGTGTTCAGATTTCTTTTATATTGCATTTGGCACATAGTGACGGTTATCTCAAGAGTGCAAAGTAGCCAAATGAAACTTTTACTGGATTTCCACTTACTTTATCAAATCTCATCTCCACCACACAGGACAAGTTTGCATCTGTTATAGTTTTGGAGAAAATTGTGGTCATTTCATTTTTGCGCGAATGTGTTCAGATTCCTTTTATATTGCATTTGGCACATGGTGACGATTATCTCGAGAGTGCAAAGTAGCCAAATGAAACTTTTACTGGATTTCCACTTACTTTATCAAATCTCATCTCCACCACACAGGACAAGTTTGCATCTGTTATAGTTTTGGAGAAAATTGTGGTCATTTCATTTTTGCGCGAATGTGTTCAGATTCCTTTTATATTGCATTTGGCACATGGTGACGATTATCTCGAGAGTGCAAAGTAGCCAAATGAAACTTTTACTGGATTTTCACTTACTTTATCAAATCTCATCTCCACCACACAGGACAAGTTTGCATCTGTTATAGTTTTGGAGAAAATTGTGGTCATTTCATTGTTGCGCGAAAGTGTTCAGATTCCTTTTATATTGCATTTGGCACATGGTGACGATTATCTCGAGAGTGCAAAGTAGCCAAATGAAACTTTTACTGGATTTCCACTTACTTTATAAAATCTCATCTCCATCACACAGGACAAGTTTGCATCTGTTATAGTTTTGGAGAAAATTGTGGTCATTTCATTTTTGCGCGAATGTGTTCAGATTCCTTTTATATTGCATTTGGCACATGGTGACGATTATCTCGAGAGTGCAAAGTAGCCAAATGAAACTTTTACTGGATTTCCACTTACTTTATCAAATCTCATCTCCACCACACAGGACAAGTTTGCATCTGTTATAGTTTTGGAGAAAATTGTGGTCATTTCATTTTTGCGCGAATGTGTTCAGATTCCTTTTATATTGCATTTGGCACATGGTGACGATTATCTCGAGAGTGCAAAGTAGCCAAATGAAACTTTTACTGGATTTCCACTTACTTTATCAAATCTCATCTCCACCACACAGGACAAGTTTGCATCTGTTATAGTTTTGGAGAAAATTGTGGTCATTTCATTTTTGCGCGAATTTGTGCAGATTCCTTTTATATTGCATTTGGCACATGGTGACGATTATCTCGAGAGTGCAAAGTAGCCAAATGAAACTTTTACTGGATTTCCACTTGCTTTATCAAATCTCATCTCCACCACACAGGACAAGTTTGCATGTTATAGTTTTGGAGAAAATTGTGGTCATTTCATTTTTGCGCGAATGTGTTCAGATTCCTTTTATATTGCATTTGGCACATGGTGACGATTATCTCGAGAGTGCAAAGTAGCCAAATGAAACTTTTACTGGATTTCCACTTACTTTATCAAATCTCATCTCCACCACACAGGACAAGTTTGCATCTGTTATAGTTTTGGAGAAAATTGTGGTCATTTCATTTTTGCGCGAATGTGTTCAGATTAATTTTATATTGCATTTGGCACATGGTGACGATTATCTCGAGAGTGCAAAGTAGCCAAATGAAACTTTTACTGGATTTCCACTTACTTTATCAAATCTCATCTCCACCACACAGGACAAGTTTGCATCTGTTATAGTTTTGGAGAAAATTGTGGTCATTTCATTTTTGCGCGAATGTGTTCAGATTCCTTTTATATTGCATTTGGCACATGGTGACGATTATCTCGAGAGTGCAAAGTAGCCAAATGAAACTTTTACTGGATTTCCACTTACTTTATCAAATCTCATCTCCACCACACAGGACAAGTTTGCATCTGTTATAGTTTTGGAGAAAATTGTGGTCATTTCATTTTTGCGCGAATGTGTTCAGATTCCTTTTATATTGCATTTGGCACATGGTGACGATTATCTCGAGAGTGCAAAGTAGCCAAATGAAACTTTTACTGGATTTCCACTTACTTTATCAAATCTCATCTCCACCACACAGGACAAGTTTGCATCTGTTATAGTTTTGGAGAAAATTGTGGTCATTTCATTTTTGCGCGAATGTGTTCAGATTCCTTTTATATTGCATTTGGCACATGGTGACGATTATCTCGAGAGTGCAAAGTAGCCAATTAAAACTTTTACTAAATTTCCACTTACTTTATCAAATCTCATCTCCACCACACAGGACAAGTTTGCATCTGTTATAGTTTTGGAGAAAATTGTGGTCATTTCATTTTTGCGCGAATGTGTTCAGATTCCTTTTATATTGCATTTGGCACATGGTAAGGATTATCTCGAGAGTGCAAAGTAGCCAAATGAAACTTTTACTGGATTTCCACTTACTTTATCAAATCTCATCTCCACCACACAGGACAAGTTTGCATCTGTTATAGTTTTGGAGAAAATTGTGGTCATTTAATTTTTGCGCGAATGTGTTCAGATTCCTTTTATATTGCATTTGGCACATGGTGACGATTATCTCGAGAATGCAAAGTAGCCAAATGAAACTTTTACTGGATTTCCACTTTATCAAATCTCATCTCCACCACACAGGACAAGTTTGCATCTGTTATAGTTTTGGAGAAAATTGTGGTCATTTCATTTTTGCGCGAATGTGTTCAGATTCCTTTTATATTGCATTTGGCACATGGTGACGATTATCTCGAGAGTGCAAAGTAGCCATTTGAAACTTTTACTAAATTTCCACTTACTTTATCAAATCTCATCTCCACCACACAGGACAAGTTTGCATCTGTTATAGTTTTGGAGAAAATTGTGGTCATTTTATTTTTGCGCGAATGTGTTCAGATTCCTTTTATATTGCATTTGGCACATGGTGACGATTATCTCGAGAGTGCAAAGTAGCCAAATGAAACTTTTACTGGATTTCCACTTACTTTATCAAATCTCATCTCCACCACACAGGACAAGTTTGCATCTGTTATAGTTTTGGAGAAAATTGTGGTTATTTCATTTTTGCGCGAATGTGTTCAGATTCATTTTATATTGCATTTGGCACATGGTGAAGATTATCTCGAGAGTGCAAAGTAGCCAAATGAAACTTTTACTGGATTTCCACTTACTTTATCAAATCTCATCTCCACCACACAGGACAAGTTTGCATCTGTTATAGTTTTGGAGAAAATTGTTGTCATTTCATTTTTGCGCGAATGTGTTCAGATTCCTTTTATATTGCATTTGGCACATGGTGACGATTATCTCGAGAGTGCAAAGTAGCCAAATGAAACTTTTACTGGATTTCCACTTACTTTATCAAATCTCATCTCCACCACACAGGACAAGTTTGCATCTGTTATAGTTTTGGAGAAAATTGTGGTTATTTCATTTTTGCGCGAATGTGTTCAGATTCCTTTTATATTGCATTTGGCACATGGTGACGATTATCTCGAGAGTGCAAAGTAGCCAAATGAAACTTTTACTGGATTTCCACTTACTTTATCAAATCTCATCTCCACCACACAGGACAAGTTTGCATCTGTTATAGTTTTGGAGAAAATTGTGGTCATTTCATTTTTGCGCGAATGTGTTCAGATTCCTTTTATATTGCATTTGGCACATGGTGACGATTATCTCGAGAGTCCAAAGTAGCCAAATGAAACTTTTACTGGGTTTCCACTTACTTTATCATATCTCATCTCCACCACACAGGACAAGTTTGCATCTGTTATAGTTTTGGAGAAAATTGTGGTCATTTCATTTTTGCGCGAATGTGTTCAGATTCCTTTTATATTGCATTTGGCACATGGTGACGATTATCTCGAGAGTGCAAAGTAGCCAAATGAAACTTTTACTGGATTTCCACTTACTTTACCAAATCTCATCTCCACCACACAAGACAAGTTTGCATCTGTTATAGTTTTGGAGAAAATTGTGGTCATTTTATTTTTGCGCGAATGTGTTCAGATTCCTTTTATATTGCATTTGGCACATGGTGACGATTATCTCGAGAGTGCAAAGTAGCCAAATGAAACTTTTACTGGATTTCCACTTACTTTATCAAATCTCATCTCCACCACACAGGACAAGTTTGCATCTGTTATAGTTTTGGAGAAAATTGTGGTCATTTCATTGTTGCGCGAATGTGTTCAGATTCCTTTTATATTGCATTTGGCACATGGTGACGATTATCTCGAGAGTGCAAAGTAGCCAAATGAAACTTTTACTGGATTTCCACTTACTTTATCAAATCTCATCTCCACCACACAGGACAAGTTTGCATCTGTTATAGTTTTGGAGAAAATTGTGGTCATTTCATTTTTGCGCGAATGTGTTCAGATTCCTTTTATATTGCATTTGGCACATGGTGACGATTATCTCGAGAGTGCAAAGTAGCCAAATGAAACTTTTACTGGATTTCCACTTACTTTATCAAATCTCATCTCCACCACACAGGACAAGTTTGCATCTGTTATAGTTTTGGAGAAAATTGTGGTCATTTCGTTTTTGCGCGAATGTGTGCAGATTCCTTTTATATTGCATTTGGCACATGGTGACGATTATCTCGAGAGTGCAAAGTAGCCAAATAAAACTTTTACTGGATTTCCACTTACTTTATCAAATCTCATCTCCACCACACAGGCAAGTTTGCATCTGTTATAGTTTTGGAGAAAATTGTGGTCATTTCATTTTTGCGCGAATGTGTTCAGATTCCTTTTATATTGCATTTGGCACATGGTGACGATTATCTCGAGAGTGCAAAGTAGCCAAATGAAACTTTTACTGGATTTCCACTTACTTTATCAAATCTAATCTCCACCACACAGGACAAGTTTGCATCTGTTATAGTTTTGGAGAAAATTGTGGTCATTTCATTGTTGCGCGAATGTGTTCAGATTCCTTTTATATTGCATTTGGCACATGGTGACGATTATCTCGAGAGTGCAAAGTAGCCAAATGAAACTTTTACTGGATTTCCACTTACTTTATCATATCTCATCTCCACCACACAGGACAAGTTTGCATCTGTTATAGTTTTGGAGAAAATTGTGGTCATTTCATTTTTGCGCGAATGTGTTCAGATTCATTTTATATTGCATTTGGCACATGGTGACGATTATCTCGAGAGTGCAAAGTTGCCAAATGAAACTTTTACTGGATTTCCACTTACTTTATCAAATCTCATCTCCACCACACAGGACAAGTTGCATCTGTTATAGTTTTGGAGAAAATTGTGGTCATTTCATTTTTGCGCGAATGTGTTCAGATTCCTTTTATATTGCATTTGGCACATATTGAGGATTATCTCGAGAGTGCAAAGTAGCCAAATGAAACTTTTACTGGATTTCCACTTACTTTATCAAATCTCATCTCCACCACACAGGACAAGTTTGCATGTTATAGTTTTGGAGAAAATTGTGGTCATTTCATTTTTGCGCGAATGTGTTCAGATTCCTTTTATATTGCATTTGGCACATGGTGACGATTATCTCGAGAGTGCAAAGTAGCCAAATAAAACTTTTACTGGATTTCCACTTACTTTATCAAATCTCATCTCCACCACACAGGACAAGTTTGCATCTGTTATAGTTTTGGAGAAAATTGTGGTCATTTCATTTTTGCGCGAATGTGTTCAGATTCCTTTTATATTGCATTTGGCAAATGGTGACGATTATCTCGAGAGTGCAAAGTAGCCAAATGAAACTTTTACTGGATTTCCACTTACTTTATCAAATCTCATCTCCACCACACAGGACAAGTTTGCATCTGTTATAGTTTTGGAGAAAATTGTGGTCATTTCATTTTTGCGCGAATGTGTTCAGATTCCTTTTATATTGCATTTGGCACATGGTGACGATTATCTCGAGAGTGCAAAGTAGCCAAATGAAACTTTTACTGGATTTCCACTTACTTTATCAAATCTCATCTCCACCACACAGGACAAGTTTGCATCTGTTATAGTTTTGGAGAAAATTGTGGTCATTTCATTTTTGCGCGAATGTGTTCAGATTCCTTTTATATTGCATTTGGCACATGGTGACGATTATCTCGAGAGTGCAAAGTAGCCAAATGAAACTTTTACTGGATTTCCACTTACTTTATCAAATCTCATCTCCACCACACAGGACAAGTTTGCATCTGTTATAGTTTTGGAGAAAATTGTGGTCATTTCATTTTTGCGCGAATGTGTTCAGATTCCTTTTATATTGCATTTGGCACATGGTGACGATTATCTCGAGAGTGCAAAGTAGCCAAATGAAACTTTTACTGGATTTCCACTTACTTTATCAAATCTCATCTCCACCACACAGGACAAGTTTGCATCTGTTATAGTTTTGGAGAAAATTGTGGTCATTTCATTTTTGCGCGAATGTGTTCAGATTCCTTTTATATTGCATTTGGCACATGGTGACGATTATCTCGAGAGTGCAAAGTAGCCAAATGAAACTTTTACTGGATTTCCACCTACTTTATCAAATCTCATCTCCACCACACAGGACAAGTTTGCATCTGTTATAGTTTTGGAGAAAATTGTGGTCATTTCATTGTTGCGCGAATGTGTTCAGATTTCTTTTATATTGCATTTGGCACATGGTGACGGTTATCTCAAGAGTGCAAAGTAGCCAAATGAAACTTTTACTGGATTTCCACTTACTTTATCAAATCTCATCTCCACCACACAGGACAAGTTTGCATCTGTTATAGTTTTGGAGAAAATTGTGGTCATTTCATTTTTGCGCGAATGTGTTCAGATTCCTTTTATATTGCATTTGGCACATGGTGACGATTATCTCGAGAGTGCAAAGTAGCGAAATGAAACTTTTACTGGATTTCCACTTACTTTATCAAATCTCATCTCCACCACACAGGACAAGTTTGCATCTGTTATAGTTTTGGAGAAAATTGTGGTCATTTCATTTTTGCGCGAATGTGTTCAGATTCCTTTTATATTGCATTTGGCACATGGTGACGATTATCTCGAGAGTGCAAAGTAGCCAAATGAAACTTTTACTGGATTTTCACTTACTTTATCAAATCTCATCTCCACCACACAGGACAAGTTTGCATCTGTTATAGTTTTGGAGAAAATTGTGGTCATTTCATTGTTGCGCGAATGTGTTCAGATTCCTTTTATATTGCATTTGGCACATGGTGACGATTATCTCGAGAGTGCAAAGTAGCCAAATGAAACTTTTACTGGATTTCCACTTACTTTATAAAATCTCATCTCCACCACACAGGACAAGTTTGCATCTGTTATAGTTTTGGAGAAAATTGTGGTCATTTCATTTTTGCGCGAATGTGTTCAGATTCCTTTTATATTGCATTTGGCACATGGTGACGATTATCTCGAGAGTGCAAAGTAGCCAAATGAAACTTTTACTGGATTTCCACTTACTTTATCAAATCTCATCTCCACCACACAGGACAAGTTTGCATCTGTTATAGTTTTGGAGAAAATTGTGGTCATTTCATTTTTGCGCGAATGTGTTCAGATTCCTTTTATATTGCATTTGGCACATGGTGACGATTATCTCGAGAGTGCAAAGTAGCCAAATGAAACTTTTACTGGATTTCCACTTACTTTATCAAATCTCATCTCCACCACACAGGACAAGTTTGCATCTGTTATAGTTTTGGAGAAAATTGTGGTCATTTCATTTTTGCGCGAATGTGTTCAGATTCCTTTTATATTGCATTTGGCACATGGTGACGATTATCTCGAGAGTGCAAAGTAGCCAAATGAAACTTTTACTGGATTTCCACTTACTTTATCAAATCTCATCTCCACCACACAGGACAAGTTTGCATCTGTTATAGTTTTGGAGAAAATTGTGGTCATTTCATTTTTGCGCGAATGTGTTCAGATTCCTTTTATATTGCATTTGGCACATGGTGACGATTATCTCGAGAGTGCAAAGTAGCCAATTGAAACTTTTACTAAATTTCCACTTACTTTATCAAATCTCATCTCCACCACACAGGACAAGTTTGCATCTGTTATAGTTTTGGAGAAAATTGTGGTCATTTCATTTTTGCGCGAATGTGTTCAGATTCCTTTTATATTGCATTTGGCACATGGTAAGGATTATCTCGAGAGTGCAAAGTAGCCAAATGAAACTTTTACTGGATTTCCACTTACTTTATCAAATCTCATCTCCACCACACAGGACAAGTTTGCATCTGTTATAGTTTTGGAGAAAATTGTGGTCATTTAATTTTTGCGCGAATGTGTTCAGATTCCTTTTATATTGCATTTGGCACATGGTGACGATTATCTCGAGAATGCAAAGTAGCCAAATGAAACTTTTACTGGATTTCCACTTTATCAAATCTCATCTCCACCACACAGGACAAGTTTGCATCTGTTATAGTTTTGGAGAAAATTGTGGTCATTTCATTTTTGCGCGAATGTGTTCAGATTCCTTTTATATTGCATTTGGCACATGGTGACGATTATCTCGAGAGTGCAAAGTAGCCAATTGAAACTTTTACTAAATTTCCACTTACTTTATCAAATCTCATCTCCACCACACAGGACAAGTTTGCATCTGTTATAGTTTTGGAGAAAATTGTGGTCATTTTATTTTTGCGCGAATGTGTTCAGATTCCTTTTATATTGCATTTGGCACATGGTGACGATTATCTCGAGAGTGCAAAGTAGCCAAATGAAACTTTTACTGGATTTCCACTTACTTTATCAAATATCATCTCCACCACACAGGACAAGTTTGCATCTGTTATAGTTTTGGAGAAAATTGTGGTCATTTCATTGTTGCGCGAATGTGTTCAGATTCCTTTTATATTGCATTTGGCACATGGTGACGATTATCTCGAGAGTGCAAAGTAGCCAAATGAAACTTTTACTGGATTTCCACTTACTTTATCAAATCTCATCTCCACCACACAGGACAAGTTTGCATCTGTTATAGTTTTGGAGAAAATTGTGGTCATTTCATTTTTGCGCGAATGTGTTCAGATTCCTTTTATATTGCATTTGGCACATGGTGACGATTATCTCGAGAGTGCAAAGTAGCCAAATGAAACTTTTACTGGATTTCCACTTACTTTATCAAATCTCATCTCCACCACACAGGACAAGTTTGCATCTGTTATAGTTTTGGAGAAAATTGTGGTCATTTCATTTTTGCGCGAATGTGTGCAGATTCCTTTTATATTGCATTTGGCACATGGTGACGATTATCTCGAGAGTGCAAAGTAGCCAAATGAAACTTTTACTGGATTTCCACTTACTTTATCAAATCTCATCTCCACCACACAGGACAAGTTTGCATCTGTTATAGTTTTGGAGAAAATTGTGGTCATTTCATTTTTGCGCGAATGTGTTCAGATTCCTTTTATATTGCATTTGGCACATGGTGACGATTATCTCGAGAGTGCAAAGTAGCCAAATGAAACTTTTACTGGATTTCCACTTACTTTATCAAATCTCATCTCCACCACACAGGACAAGTTTGCATCTGTTATAGTTTTGGAGAAAATTGTGGTCATTTCATTTTTGCGCGAATGTGTTCAGATTCATTTTATATTGCATTTGGCACATGGTGACGATTATCTCGAGAGTGCAAAGTAGCCAAATGAAACTTTTACTGGATTTCCACTTACTTTATCAAATCTAATCTCCACCACACAGGACAAGTTTGCATCTGTTATAGTTTTGGAGAAAATTGTGGTCATTTCATTGTTGCGCGAATGTGTTCAGATTCCTTTTATATTGCATTTGGCACATGGTGACTATTATCTCGAGAGTGCAAAGTAGCCAAATGAAACTTTTACTGGATTTCCACTTACTTTATCAAATCTCATCTCCACCACACAGGACAAGTTTGCATCTGTTAAAGTTTTGGAGAAAATTGTGGTCATTTCATTTTTGCGCGAATGTGTTCAGATTCATTTTATATTGCATTTGGCACATGGTGACGATTATCTCGAGAGTGCAAAGTTGCCAAATGAAACTTTTACTGGATTTCCACTTACTTTATCAAATCTCATCTCCACCACACAGGACAAGTTGCATCTGTTATAGTTTTGGAGAAAATTGTGGTCATTTCATTTTTGCGCGAATGTGTTCAGATTCCTTTTATATTGCATTTGGCACATATTGAGGATTATCTCGAGAGTGCAAAGTAGCCAAATGAAACTTTTACTGGATTTCCACTTACTTTATCAAATCTCATCTCCACCACACAGGACAAGTTTGCATGTTATAGTTTTGAAGAAAATTGTGGTCATTTCATTTTTGCGCGAATGTGTTCAGATTCCTTTTATATTGCATTTGGCACATGGTGACGATTATCTCGAGAGTGCAAAGTAGCCAAATAAAACTTTTACTGGATTTCTACTTACTTTATCAAATCTCATCTCCACCACACAGGACAAGTTTGCATCTGTTATAGTTTTGGAGAAAATTGTGGTCATTTCATTTTTGCGCGAATGTGTTCAGATTCCTTTTATATTGCATTTGGCACATGGTGACGATTATCTCGAGAGTGCAAAGTAGCCAAATGAAACTTTTACTGGATTTCCACTTACTTTATCAAATCTCATCTCCACCACACAGGACAAGTTTGCATCTGTTATAGTTTTGGAGAAAATTGTGGTCATTTCATTTTTGCGCGAATGTGTTCAGATTCCTTTTATATTGCATTTGGCACATGGTGACGATTATCTCGAGAGTGCAAAGTAGCCAAATGAAACTTTTACTGGATTTCCACTTACTTTATCAAATCTCATCTCCACCACACAGGACAAGTTTGCATCTGTTATAGTTTTGGAGAAAATTGTGGTCATTTCATTTTTGCGCGAATGTGTTCAGATTCCTTTTATATTGCATTTGGCACATGGTGACGATTATCTCGAGAGTGCAAAGTAGCCAAATGAAACTTTTACTGGATTTCCACTTACTTTATCAAATCTCATCTCCACCACACAGGACAAGTTTGCATCTGTTATAGTTTTGGAGAAAATTGTGGTCATTTCATTTTTGCGCGAATGTGTTCAGATTCCTTTTATATTGCATTTGGCACATGGTGACGATTATCTCGAGAGTGCAAAGTAGCCAAATGAAACTTTTACTGGATTTCCACTTACTTTATCAAATCTCATCTCCACCATACAGGACAAGTTTGCATCTGTTATAGTTTTGGAGAAAATTGTGGTCATTTCATTTTTGCGCGAATGTGTTCAGATTCCTTTTATATTGCATTTGGCACATGGTGACGATTATCTCGAGAGTGCAAAGTAGCCAAATGAAACTTTTACTGGATTTCCACCTACTTTATCAAATCTCATCTCCACCACACAGGACAAGTTTGCATCTGTTATAGTTTTGGAGAAAATTGTGGTCATTTCATTGTTGCGCGAATGTGTTCAGATTTCTTTTATATTGCATTTGGCACATGGTGACGGTTATCTCAAGAGTGCAAAGTAGCCAAATGAAACTTTTACTGGATTTCCACTTACTTTATCAAATCTCATCTCCACCACACAGGACAAGTTTGCATCTGTTATAGTTTTGGAGAAAATTGTGGTCATTTCATTTTTGCGCGAATGTGTTCAGATTCCTTTTATATTGCATTTGGCACATGGTGACGATTATCTCGAGAGTGCAAAGTAGCCAAATGAAACTTTTACTGGATTTCCACTTACTTTATCAAATCTCATCTCCACCACACAGGACAAGTTTGCATCTGTTATAGTTTTGGAGAAAATTGTGGTCATTTCATTTTTGCGCGAATGTGTTCAGATTCCTTTTATATTGCATTTGGCACATGGTGACGATTATCTCGAGAGTGCAAAGTAGCCAAATGAAACTTTTACTGGATTTTCACTTACTTTATCAAATCTCATCTCCACCACACAGGACAAGTTTGCATCTGTTATAGTTTTGGAGAAAATTGTGGTCATTTCATTGTTGCGCGAATGTGTTCAGATTCCTTTTATATTGCATTTGGCACATGGTGACGATTATCTCGAGAGTGCAAAGTAGCCAAATGAAACTTTTACTGGATTTCCACTTACTTTATCAAATCTCATCTCCACCACACAGGACAAGTTGCATCTGTTATAGTTTTGGAGAAAATTGTGGTCATTTCATTTTTGCGCGAATGTGTTCAGATTCCTTTTATATTGCATTTGGCACATATTGAGGATTATCTCGAGAGTGCAAAGTAGCCAAATGAAACTTTTACTGGATTTCCACTTACTTTATCAAATCTCATCTCCACCACACAGGACAAGTTTGCATGTTATAGTTTTGAAGAAAATTGTGGTCATTTCATTTTTGCGCGAATGTGTTCAGATTCCTTTTATATTGCATTTGGCACATGGTGACGATTATCTCGAGAGTGCAAAGTAGCCAAATAAAACTTTTACTGGATTTCTACTTACTTTATCAAATCTCATCTCCACCACACAGGACAAGTTTGCATCTGTTATAGTTTTGGAGAAAATTGTGGTCATTTCATTTTTGCGCGAATGTGTTCAGATTCCTTTTATATTGCATTTGGCAAATGGTGACGATTATCTCGAGAGTGCAAAGTAGCCAAATGAAACTTTTACTGGATTTCCACTTACTTTATCAAATCTCATCTCCACCACACAGGACAAGTTTGCATCTGTTATAGTTTTGGAGAAAATTGTGGTCATTTCATTTTTGCGCGAATGTGTTCAGATTCCTTTTATATTGCATTTGGCACATGGTGACGATTATCTCGAGAGTGCAAAGTAGCCAAATGAAACTTTTACTGGATTTCCACTTACTTTATCAAATCTCATCTCCACCACACAGGACAAGTTTGCATCTGTTATAGTTTTGGAGAAAATTGTGGTCATTTCATTTTTGCGCGAATGTGTTCAGATTCCTTTTATATTGCATTTGGCACATGGTGACGATTATCTCGAGAGTGCAAAGTAGCCAAATGAAACTTTTACTGGATTTCCACTTACTTTATCAAATCTCATCTCCACCACACAGGACAAGTTTGCATCTGTTATAGTTTTGGAGAAAATTGTGGTCATTTCATTTTTGCGCGAATGTGTTCAGATTCCTTTTATATTGCATTTGGCACATGGTGACGATTATCTCGAGAGTGCAAAGTAGCCAAATGAAACTTTTACTGGATTTCCACTTACTTTATCAAATCTCATCTCCACCACACAGGACAAGTTTGCATCTGTTATAGTTTTGGAGAAAATTGTGGTCATTTCATTTTTGCGCGAATGTGTTCAGATTCCTTTTATATTGCATTTGGCACATGGTGACGATTATCTCGAGAGTGCAAAGTAGCCAAATGAAACTTTTACTGGATTTCCACCTACTTTATCAAATCTCATCTCCACCACACAGGACAAGTTTGCATCTGTTATAGTTTTGGAGAAAATTGTGGTCATTTCATTGTTGCGCGAATGTGTTCAGATTTCTTTTATATTGCATTTGGCACATGGTGACGGTTATCTCAAGAGTGCAAAGTAGCCAAATGAAACTTTTACTGGATTTCCACTTACTTTATCAAATCTCATCTCCACCACACAGGACAAGTTTGCATCTGTTATAGTTTTGGAGAAAATTGTGGTCATTTCATTGTTGCGCGAATGTGTTCAGATTCCTTTTATATTGCATTTGGCACATGGTGACGATTATCTCGAGAGTGCAAAGTAGCCAAATGAAACTTTTACTGGATTTCCACTTACTTTATAAAATCTCATCTCCACCACACAGGACAAGTTTGCATCTGTTATAGTTTTGGAGAAAATTGTGGTCATTTCATTTTTGCGCGAATGTGTTCAGATTCCTTTTATATTGCATTTGGCACATGGTGACGATTATCTCGAGAGTGCAAAGTAGCCAAATGAAACTTTTACTGGATTTCCACTTACTTTATCAAATCTCATCTCCACCACACAGGACAAGTTTGCATCTGTTATAGTTTTGGAGAAAATTGTGGTCATTTCATTTTTGCGCGAATGTGTGCAGATTCCTTTTATATTGCATTTGGCACATGGTGACGATTATCTCGAGAGTGCAAAGTAGCCAAATGAAACTTTTACTGGATTTCCACTTGCTTTATCAAATCTCATCTCCACCACACAGGACAAGTTTGCATGTTATAGTTTTGGAGAAAATTGTGGTCATTTCATTTTTGCGCGAATGTGTTCAGATTCCTTTTATATTGCATTTGGCACATGGTGACGATTATCTCGAGAGTGCAAAGTAGCCAAATGAAACTTTTACTGGATTTCCACTTACTTTATCAAATCTCATCTCCACCACACAGGACAAGTTTGCATCTGTTATAGTTTTGGAGAAAATTGTGGTCATTTCATTTTTGCGCGAATGTGTTCAGATTAATTTTATATTGCATTTGGCACATGGTGACGATTATCTCGAGAGTGCAAAGTAGCCAAATGAAACTTTTACTGGATTTCCACTTACTTTATCAAATCTCATCTCCACCACACAGGACAAGTTTGCATCTGTTATAGTTTTGGAGAAAATTGTGGTCATTTCATTTTTGCGCGAATGTGTTCAAATTCCTTTTATATTGCATTTGGCACATGGTGACGATTATCTCGAGAGTGCAAAGTAGCCAAATGAAACTTTTACTGGATTTCCACTTACTTTATCAAATCTCATCTCCACCACACAGGACAAGTTTGCATCTGTTATAGTTTTGGAGAAAATTGTGGTCATTTCATTTTTGCGCGAATGTGTTCAGATTCCTTTTATATTGCATTTGGCACATGGTGACGATTATCTCGAGAGTGCAAAGTAGCCAAATGAAACTTTTACTGGATTTCCACTTACTTTATCAAATCTCATCTCCACCACACAGGACAAGTTTGCATCTGTTATAGTTTTGGAGAAAATTGTGGTCATTTCATTTTTGCGCGAATGTGTTCAGATTCCTTTTATATTGCATTTGGCACATGGTGACGATTATCTCGAGAGTGCAAAGTAGCCAAATGAAACTTTTACTGGATTTCCACTTACTTTATCAAATCTCATCTCCACCACAGAGGACAAGTTTGCATCTGTTATAGTTTTGGAGAAAATTGTGGTCATTTCATTTTTGCGCGAATGTGTTCAGATTCCTTTTATATTGCATTTGGCACATGGTGACGATTATCTCGAGAGTGCAAAGTAGCCAATTGAAACTTTTACTAAATTTCCACTTACTTTATCAAATCTCATCTCCACCACACAGGACAAGTTTGCATCTGTTATAGTTTTGGAGAAAATTGTGGTCATTTCATTTTTGCGCGAATGTGTTCAGATTCCTTTTATATTGCATTTGGCACATGGTGACGATTATCTCGAGAGTGCAAAGTAGCCAAATGAAACTTTTACTGGATTTCCACTTACTTTATCAAATCTCATCTCCACCACACAGGACAAGTTTGCATCTGTTATAGTTTTGGAGAAAATTGTGGTCATTTAATTTTTGCGCGAATGTGTTCAGATTCCTTTTATATTGCATTTGGCACATGGTGACGATTATCTCGAGAATGCAAAGTAGCCAAATGAAACTTTTACTGGATTTCCACTTTATCAAATCTCATCTCCACCACACAGGACAAGTTTGCATCTGTTATAGTTTTGGAGAAAATTGTGGTCATTTCATTTTTGCGCGAATGTGTTCAGATTCCTTTTATATTGCATTTGGCACATGGTGACGATTATCTCGAGAGTGCAAAGTAGCCAAATGAAACTTTTACTGGATTTCCACTTACTTTATCAAATCTCATCTCCACCACACAGGACAAGTTTGCATCTGTTATAGTTTTGGAGAAAATTGTGGTCATTTCATTTTTGCGCGAATGTGTTCAGATTCCTTTTATATTGCATTTGGCACATGGTGACGATTATCTCGAGAGTGCAAAGTAGCCAAATGAAACTTTTACTGGATTTCCACTTACTTTATCAAATCTCATCTCCACCACACAGGACAAGTTTGCATCTGTTATAGTTTTGGAGAAAATTGTGGTCATTTTATTTTTGCGCGAATGTGTTCAGATTCCTTTTATATTGCATTTGGCACATGGTGACGATTATCTCGAGAGTGCAAAGTAGCCAAATGAAACTTTTACTGGATTTCCACTTACTTTATCAAATCTCATCTCCACCACACAGGACAAGTTTGCATCTGTTATAGTTTTGGAGAAAATTGTGGTCATTTCATTTTTGCGCGAATGTGTTCAGATTCCTTTTGTATTGCTTTTGGCACATAGTGACGATTATCTCGAGAGTGCAAAGTAGCCAAATGAAACTTTTACTGGATTTCCACTTACTTTATCAAATCTCATCTCCACCACACAGGACAAGTTTGCATCTGTTATAGTTTTGGAGAAAATTGTGGTCATTTCATTTTTGCGCGAATGTGTTCAGATTCATTTTATATTGCATTTGGCACATGGTGACGATTATCTCGAGAGTGCAAAGTAGCCAAATGAAACTTTTACTGGATTTCCACTTACTTTATCAAATCTCATCTCCACCACACAGGACAAGTTTGCATCTGTTATAGTTTTGGAGAAAATTGTGGTCATTTCATTTTTGCGCGAATGTGTTCAGATTCCTTTTATATTGCATTTGGCACATGGTGACGATTATCTCGAGAGTGCAAAGTAGCCAAATGAAACTTTTACTAAATTTCCACTTACTTTATCAAATCTCATCTCCACCACACAGGACAAGTTTGCATCTGTTATAGTTTTGGAGAAAATTGTGGTCATTTCATTTTTGCGCGAATGTGTTCAGATTCCTTTTATATTGCATTTGGCACATGGTGACCATTATCTCGAGAGTGCAAAGTAGCCAAATGAAACTTTTACTGGATTTCCACTTACTTTATCAAATCTCATCTCCACCACACAGGACAAGTTTGCATCTGTTATAGTTTTGGAGAAAATTGTGGTCATTTCATTTTTGCGCGAATGTGTTCAGATTCCTTTTATATTGCATTTGGCACATGGTGACGATTATCTCGAGAGTGCAAAGTAGCCAATTGAAACTTTTACTAAATTTCCACTTACTTTATCAAATCTCATCTCCACCACACAGGACAAGTTTGCATCTGTTATAGTTTTGGAGAAAATTGTGGTCATTTCATTTTTGCGCGAATGTGTGCAGATTCCTTTTATATTGCATTTGGCACATGGTGACGATTATCTCGAGAGTGCAAAGTAGCCAAATGAAACTTTTACTGGATTTCCACTTGCTTTATCAAATCTCATCTCCACCACACAGGACAAGTTTGCATGTTATAGTTTTGGAGAAAATTGTGGTCATTTCATTTTTGCGCGAATATGTTCAGATTCCTTTTATATTGCATTTGGCACATGGTGACGATTATCTCGAGAGTGCAAAGTAGCCAAATGAAACTTTTACTGGATTTCCACTTACTTTATCAAATCTCATCTCCACCACACAGGACAAGTTTGCATCTGTTATAGTTTTGGAGACAATTGTGGTCATTTCATTTTTGCGCGAATGTGTTCAGATTAATTTTATATTGCATTTGGCACATGGTGACGATTATCTCGAGAGTGCAAAGTAGCCAAATGAAACTTTTACTGGATTTCCACTTACTTTATCAAATCTCATCTCCACCACACAGGACAAGTTTGCATCTGTTATAGTTTTGGAGAAAATTGTGGTCATTTCATTTTTGCGCGAATGTGTTCAAATTCCTTTTATATTGCATTTGGCACATGGTGACGATTATCTCGAGAGTGCAAAGTAGCCAAATGAAACTTTTACTGGATTTCCACTTACTTTATCAAATCTCATCTCCACCACACAGGACAAGTTTGCATCTGTTATAGTTTTGGAGAAAATTGTGGTCATTTCATTTTTGCGCGAATGTGTTCAGATTCCTTTTATATTGCATTTGGCACATGGTGACGATTATCTCGAGAGTGCAAAGTAGCCAAATGAAACTTTTACTGGATTTCCACTTACTTTATCAAATCTCATCTCCACCACACAGGACAAGTTTGCATCTGTTATAGTTTTGGAGAAAATTGTGGTCATTTCATTTTTGCGCGAATGTGTTCAGATTCCTTTTATATTGCATTTGGCACATGGTGACGATTATCTTGAGAGTGCAAAGTAGCCAAATGAAACTTTTACTGGATTTCCACTTTATCAAATCTCATCTCCACCACACAGGACAAGTTTGCATCTGTTATAGTTTTGGAGAAAATTGTGGTCATTTCATTTTTGCGCGAATGTGTTCAGATTCCTTTTATATTGCATTTGGCACATGGTGACGATTATCTCGAGAGTGCAAAGTAGCCAAATGAAACTTTTACTAAATTTCCACTTACTTTATCAAATCTCATCTCCACCACACAGGACAAGTTTGCATCTGTTATAGTTTTGGAGAAAATTGTGGTCATTTCATTTTTGCGCGAATGTGTTCAGATTCCTTTTATATTGCATTTGGCACATGGTGACGATTATCTCGAGAGTGCAAAGTAGCCAAATGAAACTTTTACTGGATTTCCACTTACTTTATCAAATCTCATCTCCACCACACAGGACAAGTTTGCATCTGTTATAGTTTTGGAGAAAATTGTGGTCATTTCATTTTTGCGCGAATGTGTTCAGATTCCTTTTATATTGCATTTGGCACATGGTGACGATTATCTCGAGAGTGCAAAGTAGCCAATTGAAACTTTTACTAAATTTCCACTTACTTTATCAAATCTCATCTCCACCACACAGGACAAGTTTGCATCTGTTATAGTTTTGGAGAAAATTGTGGTCATTTCATTTTTGCGCGAATGTGTGCAGATTCCTTTTATATTGCATTTGGCACATGGTGACGATTATCTCGAGAGTGCAAAGTAGCCAAATGAAACTTTTACTGGATTTCCACTTGCTTTATCAAATCTCATCTCCACCACACAGGAAAAGTTGCATGTTATAGTTTTGGAGAAAATTGTGGTCATTTCATTTTTGCGCGAATGTGTTCAGATTCCTTTTATATTGCATTTGGCACATGGTGACGATTATCTCGAGAGTGCAAAGTAGCCAAATGAAACTTTTACTGGATTTCCACTTACTTTATCAAATCTCATCTCCACCACACAGGACAAGTTTGCATCTGTTATAGTTTTGGAGACAATTGTGGTCATTTCATTTTTGCGCGAATGTGTTCAGATTAATTTTATATTGCATTTGGCACATGGTGACGATTATCTCGAGAGTGCAAAGTAGCCAAATGAAACTTTTACTGGATTTCCACTTACTTTATCAAATCTCATCTCCACCACACAGGACAAGTTTGCATCTGTTATAGTTTTGGAGAAAATTGTGGTCATTTCATTTTTGCGCGAATGTGTTCAAATTCCTTTTATATTGCATTTGGCACATGGTGACGATTATCTCGAGAGTGCAAAGTAGCCAAATGAAACTTTTACTGGATTTCCACTTACTTTATCAAATCTCATCTCCACCACACAGGACAAGTTTGCATCTGTTATAGTTTTGGAGAAAATTGTGGTCATTTCATTTTTGCGCGAATGTGTTCAGATTCCTTTTATATTGCATTTGGCACATGGTGACGATTATCTCGAGAGTGCAAAGTAGCCAAATGAAACTTTTACTGGATTTCCACTTACTTTATCAAATCTCATCTCCACCACACAGGACAAGTTTGCATCTGTTATAGTTTTGGAGAAAATTGTGGTCATTTCATTTTTGCGCGAATGTGTTCAGATTCCTTTTATATTGCATTTGGCACATGGTGACGATTATCTTGAGAGTGCAAAGTAGCCAAATGAAACTTTTACTGGATTTCCACTTTATCAAATTTCATCTCCACCACACAGGACAAGTTTGCATCTGTTATAGTTTTGGAGAAAATTGTGGTCATTTCATTTTTGCGCGAATGTGTTCAGATTCCTTTTATATTGCATTTGGCACATGGTGACGATTATCTCGAGAGTGCAAAGTAGCCAATTGAAACTTTTACTAAATTTCCACTTACTTTATCAAATCTCATCTCCACCACACAGGACAAGTTTGCATCTGTTATAGTTTTGGAGAAAATTGTGGTCATTTCATTTTTGCGCGAATGTGTTCAGATTCCTTTTATATTGCATTTGGCACATGGTGACGATTATCTCGAGAGTACAAAGTAGCCAAATGAAACTTTTACTGGATTTCCACTTACTTTATCAAATCTCATCTCCACCACACAGGACAAGTTTGCATCTGTTATAGTTTTGGAGAAAATTGTGGTCATTTAATTTTTGCGCGAATGTGTTCAGATTCCTTTTATATTGCATTTGGCACATGGTGACGATTATCTCGAGAATGCAAAGTAGCCAAATAAAACTTTTACTGGATTTCCACTTTATCAAATTTCATCTCCACCACACAGGACAAGTTTGCATCTGTTATAGTTTTGGAGAAAATTGTGGTCATTTCATTTTTGCGCGAATGTGTTCAGATTCCTTTTATATTGCATTTGGCACATGGTGACGATTATCTCGAGAGTGCAAAGTAGCCAAATGAAACTTTTACTGGATTTCCACTTACTTTATCAAATCTCATCTCCACCACACAGGACAAGTTTGCATCTGTTATAGTTTTGGAGAAAATTGTGGTCATTTCATTTTTGCGCGAATGTGTTCAGATTCCTTTTATATTGCATTTGGCACATGGTGACGATTATCTCGAGAGTGCAAAGTAGCCAAATGAAACTTTTACTGGATTTCCACTTACTTTATCAAATCTCATCTCCACCACACAGGACAAGTTTGCATCTGTTATAGCTTTGGAGAAAATTGTGGTCATTTCATTTTTGCGCGAGTGTGTTCAGATTCCTTTTGTATTGCTTTTGGCACATGGTGACGATTATCTCGAGAGTGCAAAGTAGCCAAATGAAACTTTTACTGGATTTCCACTTACTTTATCAAATCTCATCTCCACCACACAGGACAAGTTTGCATCTGTTATAGTTTTGGAGAAAATTGTGGTCATTTTATTTTTGCGCGAATGTGTTCAGATTCCTTTTATATTGCATTTGGCACATGGTGACGATTATCTCGAGAGTGCAAAGTAGCCAAATGAAACTTTTACTGGATTTCCACTTTATCAAATCTCATCTCCACCACACAGGACAAGTTTGCATCTGTTATAGTTTTGGAGAAAATTGTGGTCATTTCATTGTTGCGCGAATGTGTTCAGATTCCTTTTATATTGCATTTGGCACATGGTGACGATTATCTCGAGAGTGCAAAGTAGCCAAATGAAACTTTTACTGGATTTCCACTTACTTTATCAAATCTCATCTCCACCACACAGGACAAGTTTGCATCTGTTATAGTTTTGGAGAAAATTGTGATCATTTCATTTTTGCGCGAATGTGTTCAGATTCCTTTTATATTGCATTTGGCACATGGTGACGATTATCTCGAGAGTGCAAAGTAGCCAAATGAAACTTTTACTGGATTTCCACTTACTTTATCAAATCTCATCTCCACCACACAGGACAAGTTTGCATCTGTTATAGTTTTGGAGAAAATTGTGGTCATTTCATTTTTGCGCGAATGTGTTCAGATTCCTTTTATATTGCATTTGGCACATGGTGACGATTATCTCGAGAGTGCAAAGTAGCCAAATGAAACTTTTACTGGATTTCCACTTACTTTATCAAATCTCATCTCCACCACACAGGACAAGTTTGCATCTGTTATAGTTTTGGAGAAAATTGTGGTCATTTCATTTTTGCGCGAATGTGTTCAGATTCATTTTATATTGCATTTGGCACATGGTGACGATTATCTCGAGAGTGCAAAGTAGCCAAATGAAACTTTTACTGGATTTCCACTTACTTTATCAAATCTCATCTCCACCACACAGGACAAGTTTGCATCTGTTATAGTTTTGGAGAAAATTGTGGTCATTTCATTTTTGCGCGAATGTGTTCAGATTCCTTTTATATTGCATTTGGCACATGGTGACGATTATCTCGAGAGTGCAAAGTAGCCAAATGAAACTTTTACTGGATTTCCACTTACTTTATCAAATCTCATCTCCACCACACAGGACAAGTTTGCATCTGTTATAGTTTTGGAGAAAATTGTGGTCATTTCATTTTTGCGCGAATGTGTTCAGATTCCTTTTATATTGCATTTGGCACATGGTGACGATTATCTCGAGAGTGCAAAGTAGCCAAATGAAACTTTTACTGGATTTCCACTTACTTTATCAAATCTCATCTCCACCACACAGGACAAGTTTGCATCTGTTATAGTTTTGGAGAAAATTGTGGTCACTTCATTTTTGCGCGAATGTGTTCAGATTCCTTTTATATTGCATTTGGCACATGGTGACGATTATCTCGAGAGTGCAAAGTAGCCAAATGAAACTTTTACTGGATTTCCACTTACTTTATCAAATCTCATCTCCACCACACAGGACAAGTTTGCATCTGTTATAGTTTTGGAGAAAATTGTGGTCATTTCATTTTTCCGCGAATGTGTTCAGATTCCTTTTATATTGCATTTGGCACATGGTGACGATTATCTCGAGAGTGCAAAGTAGCCAAATGAAACTTTTACTGGATTTCCACTTACTTTATCAAATCTCATCTCCACCACACAGGACAAGTTTGCATCTGTTATAGTTTTGGAGAAAATTGTGGTCATTTCATTTTTTCGCGAATGTGTTCAGATTCCTTTTATATTGCATTTGGCACATGGTGACGATTATCTCGAGAATGCAAAGTAGCCAAATGAAACTTTTACTGGATTTCCACTTTATCAAATCTCATCTCCACCACACAGGACAAGTTTGCATCTGTTATAGTTTTGGAGAAAATTGTGGTCATTTCATTTTTGCGCGAATGTGTTCAGATTCCTTTTTTATTGCATTTGGCACATGGTGACGATTATCTCGAGAGTGCAAAGTAGCCAAATGAAACTTTTACTGGATTTCCACTTACTTTATCAAATCTCATCTCCACCACACAGGACAAGTTTGCATCTGTTATAGTTTTGGAGAAAATTGTGGTCATTTCATTTTTGCGCGAATGTGTTCAGATTCCTTTTATATTGCATTTGGCACATGGTGACGATTATCTCGAGAGTGCAAAGTTGCCAAATGAAACTTTTACTGGATTTTTACTTACTTTATCAAATCTCATCTCCACCACACAGGACAAGTTTGCATCTGTTATAGTTTTGGAGAAAATTGTGGTCATTTCATTTTTGCGCGAATGTGTTCAGATTCCTTTTATATTGCATTTGGCACATGGTGACGATTATCTCGAGAGTGCAAAGTAGCCAATTGAAACTTTTACTAAACTTCCACTTACTTTATCAAATCTCATCTCCACCACACAGGACAAGTTTGCATCTGTTATAGTTTTGGAGAAAATTGTGGTCATTTCATTTTTGCGCGAATGTGTTCAGATTCCTTTTATATTGCATTTGGCACATGGTGACGATTATCTCGAGAGTGCAAAGTAGCCAAATGAAACTTTTACTGGATTTCCACTTTATCAAATCTCATCTCCACCACACAGGACAAGTTTGCATCTGTTATAGTTTTGGAGAAAATTGTGGTCATTTCATTGTTGCGCGAATGTGTTCAGATTCCTTTTATATTGCATTTGGCACATGGTGACGATTATCTCGAGAGTGCAAAGTAGCCAAATGAAACTTTTACTGGATTTCCACTTACTTTATCAAATCTCATCTCCACCACACAGGACAAGTTTGCATCTGTTATAGTTTTGGAGAAAATTGTGGTCATTTCATTTTTGCGCGAATGTGTTCAGATTCCTTTTATATTGCATTTGGCACATGGTGACGATTATCTCGAGAGTGCAAAGTAGCCAAATGAAACTTTTACTGGATTTCCCCTTACTTTATCAAATCTCATCTCCACCACACAGGACAAGTTTGCAACTGTTATAGTTTTGGAGAAAATTGTGGTCATTTCATTTTTGCGCGAATGTGTGCAGATTCCTTTTATATTGCATTTGGCACATGGTGACGATTATCTCGAGAGTGCAAAGTAGCCAAATGAAACTTTTACTGGATTTCCACTTACTTTATCAAATCTCATCTCCACCACACAGGACAAGTTTGCATCTGTTATAGTTTTGGAGAAAATTGTGGTCATTTCATTTTTGCGCGAATGTGTTCAGATTCCTTTTATATTGCATTTGGCACATGGTGACGATTATCTCGAGAGTGCAAAGTAGCCAAATGAAACTTTTACTGGATTTCCACTTACTTTATCAAATCTCATCTCCACCACACAGGACAAGTTTGCATCTGTTATAGTTTTGGAGAAAATTGTGGTCATTTCATTTTTGCGCGAATGTGTTCAGATTCATTTTATATTGCATTTGGCACATGGTGACAATTATCTCGAGAGTGCAAAGTAGCCAAATGAAACTTTTACTGGATTTCCACTTACTTTATCAAATCTCATCTCCACCACACAGGACAAGTTTGCATCTGTTATAGTTTTGGAGAAAATTGTGGTCATTTCATTTTTGCGCGAATGTGTTCAGATTCCTTTTATATTGCATTTGGCACATGGTGACGATTATCTCGAGAGTGCAAAGTAGCCAAATGAAACTTTTACTGGATTTCCACTTACTTTATCAAATCTCATCTCCACCACACAGGACAAGTTTGCATCTGTTATAGTTTTGGAGAAAATTGTGGTCATTTCATTTTTGCGCGAATGTGTTCAGATTCCTTTTATATTGCATTTGGCACATGGTGACGATTATCTCGAGAGTGCAAAGTAGCCAAATGAAACTTTTACTGGATTTCCACTTACTTTATCAAATCTCATCTCCACCACACAGGACAAGTTTGCATCTGTTATAGTTTTGGAGAAAATTGTGGTCATTTCATTTTTGCGCGAATGTGTTCAGATTCCTTTTATGTTGCATTTGGCACATGGTGACGATTATCTCGAGAGTGCAAAGTAGCCAAATGAAACTTTTACTGGATTTCCACTTACTTTATCAAATCTCATCTCCACCACACAGGACAAGTTTGCATCTGTTATAGTTTTGGAGAAAATTGTGGTCATTTCATTTTTGCGCGAATGTGTTCAGATTCCTTTTATATTGCATTTGGCACATGGTGACGATTATCTCGAGAGTTCAAAGTAGCCAATTGAAACTTTTACTAAATTTCCACTTACTTTATCAAATCTCATCTCCACCACACAGGACAAGTTTGCATCTGTTATAGTTTTGGAGAAAATTGTGGTCATTTCATTTTTGCGCGAATGTGTTCAGATTCCTTTTATATTGCATTTGGCACATGGTGACGATTATCTCGAGAGTGCAAAGTAGCCAAATGAAACTTTTACTGGATTTTTACTTACTTTATCAAATCTCATCTCCACCACACAGGACAAGTTTGCATCTGTTATAGTTTTGGAGAAAATTGTGGTCATTTCATTTTTTCGCGAATGTGTTCAGATTCCTTTTATATTGCATTTGGCACATGGTGACGATTATCTCGAGAATGCAAAGTAGCCAAATGAAACTTTTACTGGATTTCCACTTTATCAAATCTCATCTCCACCACACAGGACGTTTGCATCTGTTATAGTTTTGGAGAAAATTGTGGTCATTTCATTTTTGCGCGAATGTGTTCAGATTCCTTTTTTATTGCATTTGGCACATGGTGACGATTATCTCGAGAGTGCAAAGTAGCCAAATGAAACTTTTACTGGATTTCCACTTACTTTATCAAATCTCATCTCCACCACACAGGACAAGTTTGCATCTGTTATAGTTTTGGAGAAAATTGTGGTCATTTCATTTTTGCGCGAATGTGTTCAGATTCCTTTTATATTGCATTTGGCACATGGTGACGATTATCTCGAGAGTGCAAAGTTGCCAAATGAAACTTTTACTGGATTTTTACTTACTTTATCAAATCTCATCTCCACCACACAGGACAAGTTTGCATCTGTTATAGTTTTGGAGAAAATTGTGGTCATTTCATTTTTGCGCGAATGTGTTCAGATTCCTTTTATATTGCATTTGGCACATGGTGACGATTATCTCGAGAGTGCAAAGTAGCCAAATGAAACTTTTACTGGATTTCCACTTACTTTATCAAATCTCATCTCCACCACACAGGACAAGTTTGCATCTGTTATAGTTTTGGAGAAAATTGTGGTAATTTCATTTTTTCGCGAATGTGTTCAGATTCCTTTTATACTGCATTTGGCACATGGTGACGATTATCTCGAGAATGCAAAGTAGCCAAATGAAACTTTTACTGGATTTCCACTTTATCAAATCTCATCTCCACCACACAGGACAAGTTTGCATCTGTTATAGTTTTGGAGAAAATTGTGGTCATTTCATTTTTGCGCGATTGTGTTCAGATTCCTTTTTTATTGCATTTGGCACATGGTGACGATTATCTCGAGAGTGCAAAGTAGCCAAATGAAACTTTTACTGGATTTCCACTTACTTTATCAAATCTCATCTCCACCACACAGGACAAGTTTGCATCTGTTATAGTTTTGGAGAAAATTGTGGTCATTTCATTTTTGCGCGAATGTGTTCAGATTCCTTTTTTATTGCATTTGGCACATGGTGACGATTATCTCGAGAGTGCAAAGTAGCCAAATGAAACTTTTACTGGATTTCCACTTACTTTATCAAATCTCATCTCCACCACACAGGACGTTTGCATCTGTTATAGTTTTGGAGAAAATTGTGGTCATTTCATTTTTGCGCGAATGTGTTCAGATTCCTTTTATATTGCATTTGGCACATGGTGACGATTATCTCGAGAGTGCAAAGTAGCCAAATGAAACTTTTACTGGATTTCCACTTTATCAAATCTCATCTCCACCACACAGGACAAGTTTGCATCTGTTATAGTTTTGGAGAAAATTGTGGTCATTTCATTTTTTCGCGAATGTGTTCCGATTCCTTTTATATTGCATTTGGCACATGGTGACGATTATCTCGAGAGTGCAAAGTAGCCAAATGAAACTTTTACTGGATTTCCACTTACTTTATCAAATATCATCTCCACCACACAGGACAAGTTTGCATCTGTTATAGTTTTGGAGAAAATTGTGGTCATTTCATTGTTGCGCGAATGTGTTCAGATTCCTTTTATATTGCATTTGGCACATGGTGACGATTATCTCGAGAGTGCAAAGTAGCCAAATGAAACTTTTACTGGATTTCCACTTACTTTATCAAATCTCATCTCCACCACACAGGACAAGTTTGCATCTGTTATAGTTTTGGAGAAAATTGTGGTCATTTCATTTTTGCGCGAATGTGTTCAGATTCATTTTATATTGCATTTGGCACATGGTGACAATTATCTCGAGAGTGCAAAGTAGCCAAATGAAACTTTTACTGGATTTCCACTTACTTTATCAAATCTCATCTCCACCACACAGGACAAGTTTGCATCTGTTATAGTTTTGGAGAAAATTGTGGTCATTTCATTTTTGCGCGAATGTGTTCAGATTCCTTTTATATTGCATTTGGCACATGGTGACGATTATCTCGAGAGTGCAAAGTAGCCAAATGAAACTTTTACTGGATTTCCACTTACTTTATCAAATCTCATCTCCACCACACAGGACAAGTTTGCATCTGTTATAGTTTTGGAGAAAATTGTGGTCATTTCATTTTTGCGCGAATGTGTTCAGATTCATTTTATATTGCATTCGGCACATGGTGACAATTATCTCGAGAGTGCAAAGTAGCCAAATGAAACTTTTACTGGATTTCCACTTACTTTATCAAATCTCATCTCCACCACACAGGACAAGTTTGCATCTGTTATAGTTTTGGAGAAAATTGTGGTCATTTCATTTTTGCGCGAATGTGTTCAGATTCCTTTTATATTGCATTTGGCACATGGTGACGATTATCTCGAGAGTGCAAAGTAGCCAAATGAAACTTTTACTGGATTTCCACTTACTTTATCAAATCTCATCTCCACCACACAGGACAAGTTTGCATCTGTTATAGTTTTGGAGAAAATTGTGGTCATTTCATTTTTGCGCGAATGTGTTCAGATTCCTTTTATATTGCATTTGGCACATAATGACGATTATCTCGAGAGTGCAAGGTAGCCAAATGAAACTTTTACTGGATTTCCACTTACTTTATCAAATCTCATCTCCACCACACAGGACAAGTTTGCATCTGTTATAGTTTTGGAGAAAATTGTGGTCATTTCATTTTTGCGCGAATGTGTTCAGATTCCTTTTATATTGCATTTGGCACATGGTGACGATTATCTCGAGAGTGCAAAGTAGCCAAATGAAACTTTTACTGGATTTCCACTTTATCAAATCTCATCTCCACCACACAGGACGTTTGCATCTGTTATAGTTTTGGAGAAAATTGTGGTCATTTCATTTTTGCGCGAATGTGTTCAGATTCCTTTTTTATTGCATTTGGCACATGGTGACGATTATCTCGAGAGTGCAAAGTAGCCAAATGAAACTTTTACTGGATTTCCACTTACTTTATCAAATCTCATCTCCACCACACAGGACAAGTTTGCATCTGTTATAGTTTTGGAGAAAATTGTGGTCATTTCATTTTTGCGCGAATGTGTTCAGATTCCTTTTATATTGCATTTGGCACATAATGACGATTATCTCGAGAGTGCAAGGTAGCCAAATGAAACTTTTACTGGATTTCCACTTACTTTATCAAATCTCATCTCCACCACACAGGACAAGTTTGCATCTGTTATAGTTTTGGAGAAAATTGTGGTCATTTCATTTTTGCGCGAATGTGTTCAGATTCCTTTTATATTGCATTTGGCACATGGTGACGATTATCTCGAGAGTGCAAAGTAGCCAAATGAAACTTTTACTGGATTTCCACTTTATCAAATCTCATCTCCACCACACAGGACGTTTGCATCTGTTATAGTTTTGGAGAAAATTGTGGTCATTTCATTTTTGCGCGAATGTGTTCAGATTCCTTTTTTATTGCATTTGGCACATGGTGACGATTATCTCGAGAGTGCAAAGTAGCCAAATGAAACTTTTACTGGATTTCCACTTACTTTATCAAATCTCATCTCCACCACACAGGACAAGTTTGCATCTGTTATAGTTTTGGAGAAAATTGTGGTCATTTCATTTTTGCGCGAATGTGTTCAGATTCCTTTTATATTGCATTTGGCACATGGTGACGATTATCTCGAGAGTGCAAAGTTGCCAAATGAAACTTTTACTGGATTTTTACTTACTTTATCAAATCTCATCTCCACCACACAGGACAAGTTTGCATCTGTTATAGTTTTGGAGAAAATTGTGGTCATTTCATTTTTGCGCGAATGTGTTCAGATTCCTTTTATATTGCATTTGGCACATGGTGACGATTATCTCGAGAGTGCAAAGTAGCCAAATGAAACTTTTACTGGATTTCCACTTACTTTATCAAATCTCATCTCCACCACACAGGACAAGTTTGCATCTGTTATAGTTTTGGAGAAAATTGTGGTCATTTCATTTTTTCGCGAATGTGTTCAGATTCCTTTTATACTGCATTTGGCACATGGTGACGATTATCTCGAGAATGCAAAGTAGCCAAATGAAACTTTTACTGGATTTCCACTTTATCAAATCTCATCTCCACCACACAGGACAAGTTTGCATCTGTTATAGTTTTGGAGAAAATTGTGGTCATTTCATTTTTGCGCGAATGTGTTCAGATTCCTTTTTTATTGCATTTGGCACATGGTGACGATTATCTCGAGAGTGCAAAGTAGCCAGATGAAACTTTTACTGGATTTCCACTTACTTTATCAAATCTCATCTCCACCACACAGGACAAGTTTGCATCTGTTATAGTTTTGGAGAAAATTGTGGTCATTTCATTTTTGCGCGAATGTGTTCAGATTCCTTTTATATTGCATTTGGCACATGGTGACGATTATCTCGAGAGTGCAAAGTAGCCAAATGAAACTTTTACTGGATTTCCACTTACTTTATCAAATCTCATCTCCACCACACAGGACAAGTTTGCATCTGTTATAGTTTTGGAGAAAATTGTGGTTATTTCATTTTTGCGCGAATGTGTTCAGATTCCTTTTATATTGCATTTGGCACATGGTGACGATTATCTCGAGAGTGCAAAGTAGCCAAATGAAACTTTTACTGGATTTCCACTTTATCAAATCTCATCTCCACCACACAGGACAAGTTTGCATCTGTTATAGTTTTGGAGAAAATTGTGGTCATTTCATTTTTTCGCGAATGTGTTCAGATTCCTTTTATATTGCATTTGGCACATGGTGACGATTATCTCGAGAGTGCAAAGTAGCCAAATGAAACTTTTACTGGATTTCCACTTTATCAAATCTCATCTCCACCACACAGGACAAGTTTGCATCTGTTATAGTTTTGGAGAAAATTGTGGTCATTTCATTTTTGCGCGAATGTGTTCAGATTCCTTTTTTATTGCATTTGGCACATGGTGACGATTATCTCGAGAGTGCAAAGTAGCCAAATGAAACTTTTACTGGATTTCCACTTACTTTATCAAATCTCATCTCCACCACACAGGACGTTTGCATCTGTTATAGTTTTGGAGAAAATTGTGGTCATTTCATTTTTGCGCGAATGTGTTCAGATTCCTTTTATATTGCATTTGGCACATGGTGACGATTATCTCGAGAGTGCAAAGTAGCCAAATGAAACTTTTACTGGATTTCCACTTTATCAAATCTCATCTCCACCACACAGGACAAGTTTGCATCTGTTATAGTTTTGGAGAAAATTGTGGTCATTTCATTTTTTCGCGAATGTGTTCCGATTCCTTTTATATTGCATTTGGCACATGGTGACGATTATCTCGAGAGTGCAAAGTAGCCAAATGAAACTTTTACTGGATTTCCACTTACTTTATCAAATATCATCTCCACCACACAGGACAAGTTTGCATCTGTTATAGTTTTGGAGAAAATTGTGGTCATTTCATTGTTGCGCGAATGTGTTCAGATTCCTTTTATATTGCATTTGGCACATGGTGACGATTATCTCGAGAGTGCAAAGTAGCCAAATGAAACTTTTACTGGATTTCCACTTACTTTATCAAATCTCATCTCCACCACACAGGACAAGTTTGCATCTGTTATAGTTTTGGAGAAAATTGTGGTCATTTCATTTTTGCGCGAATGTGTTCAGATTCATTTTATATTGCATTTGGCACATGGTGACAATTATCTCGAGAGTGCAAAGTAGCCAAATGAAACTTTTACTGGATTTCCACTTACTTTATCAAATCTCATCTCCACCACACAGGACAAGTTTGCATCTGTTATAGTTTTGGAGAAAATTGTGGTCATTTCATTTTTGCGCGAATGTGTTCAGATTCCTTTTATATTGCATTTGGCACATGGTGACGATTATCTCGAGAGTGCAAAGTAGCCAAATGAAACTTTTACTGGATTTCCACTTACTTTATCAAATCTCATCTCCACCACACAGGACAAGTTTGCATCTGTTATAGTTTTGGAGAAAATTGTGGTCATTTCATTTTTGCGCGAATGTGTTCAGATTCATTTTATATTGCATTTGGCACATGGTGACAATTATCTCGAGAGTGCAAAGTAGCCAAATGAAACTTTTACTGGATTTCCACTTACTTTATCAAATCTCATCTCCACCACACAGGACAAGTTTGCATCTGTTATAGTTTTGGAGAAAATTGTGGTCATTTCATTGTTGCGCGAATGTGTTCAGATTCCTTTTATATTGCATTTGGCACATGGTGACGATTATCTCGAGAGTGCAAAGTAGCCAAATGAAACTTTTACTGGATTTCCACTTACTTTACCAAATCTCATCTCCACCACACAAGACAAGTTTGCATCTGTTATAGTTTTGGAGAAAATTGTGGTCATTTTATTTTTGCGCGAATGTGTTCAGATTCCTTTTATATTGCATTTGGCACATGGTGACGATTATCTCGAGAGTGCAAAGTAGCCAAATGAAACTTTTACTGGATTTCCACTTACTTTATCAAATCTCATCTCCACCACACAGGACAAGTTTGCATCTGTTATAGTTTTGGAGAAAATTGTGGTCATTTCATTGTTGCGCGAATGTGTTCAGATTCCTTTTATATTGCATTTGGCACATGGTGACGATTATCTCGAGAGTGCAAAGTAGCCAAATGAAACTTTTACTGGATTTCCACTTTATCAAATCTCATCTCCACCACACAGGACAAGTTTGCATCTGTTATAGTTTTGGAGAAAATTGTGGTCATTTCATTTTTGCGCGAATGTGTTCAGATTCCTTTTATATTGCATTTGGCACATGGTGACGATTATCTCGAGAGTGCAAAGTAGCCAAATGAAACTTTTACTGGATTTCCACTTACTTTATCAAATCTCATCTCCACCACACAGGACAAGTTTGCATCTGTTATAGTTTTGGAGAAAATTGTGGTCATTTCATTTTTGCGCGAATGTGTTCAGATTCCTTTTATATTGCATTTGGCACATGGTGACGATTATCTCGAGAGTCCAAAGTAGCCAAATGAAACTTTTACTGGGTTTCCACTTACTTTATCAAATCTCATCTCCACCACACAGGACAAGTTTGCATCTGTTATAGTTTTGGAGAAAATTGTGGTCATTTCATTTTTGCGCGAATGTGTTCAGATTCCTTTTATATTGCATTTGGCACATGGTGACGATTATCTCGAGAGTGCAAAGTAGCCAAATGAAACTTTTACTGGATTTCCACTTACTTTACCAAATCTCATCTCCACCACACAGGACAAGTTTGCATCTGTTATAGTTTTGGAGAAAATTGTGGTCATTTTATTTTTGCGCGAATGTGTTCAGATTCCTTTTATATTGCATTTGGCACATGGTGACGATTATCTCGAGAGTGCAAAGTAGCCAAATGAAACTTTTACTGGATTTCCACTTACTTTATCAAATCTCATCTCCACCACACAGGACAAGTTTGCATCTGTTATAGTTTTGGAGAAAATTGTGGTCATTTCATTGTTGCGCGAATGTGTTCAGATTCCTTTTATATTGCATTTGGCACATGGTGACGATTATCTCGAGAGTGCAAAGTAGCCAAATGAAACTTTTACTGGATTTCCACTTACTTTACCAAATCTCATCTCCACCACACAGGACAAGTTTGCATCTGTTATAGTTTTGGAGAAAATTGTGGTCATTTTATTTTTGCGCGAATGTGTTCAGATTCCTTTTATATTGCATTTGGCACATGGTGACGATTATCTCGAGAGTGCAAAGTAGCCAAATGAAACTTTTACTGGATTTCCACTTACTTTATCAAATCTCATCTCCACCACACAGGACAAGTTTGCATCTGTTATAGTTTTGGAGAAAATTGTGGTCATTTCATTGTTGCGCGAATGTGTTCAGATTCCTTTTATATTGCATTTGGCACATGGTGACGATTATCTCGAGAGTGCAAAGTAGCCAAATGAAACTTTTACTGGATTTCCACTTACTTTATCAAATCTCATCTCCACCACACAGGACAAGTTTGCATCTGTTATAGTTTTGGAGAAAATTGTGGTCATTTCATTTTTGCGCGAATGTGTTCAGATTCCTTTTATATTGCATTTGGCACATGGTGACGATTATCTCGAGAGTGCAAAGTAGCCAAATGAAACTTTTACTGGATTTCCACTTACTTTATCAAATCTCATCTCCACCACACAGGACAAGTTTGCATCTGTTATAGTTTTGGAGAAAATTGTGGTCATTTCATTTTTGCGCGAATGTGTGCAGATTCCTTTTATATTGCATTTGGCACATGGTGACGATTATCTCGAGAGTGCAAAGTAGCCAAATAAAACTTTTACTGGATTTCCACTTACTTTATCAAATCTCATCTCCACCACACAGGCAAGTTTGCATCTGTTATAGTTTTGGAGAAAATTGTGGTCATTTCATTTTTGCGCGAATGTGTTCAGATTCCTTTTATATTGCATTTGGCACATGGTGACGATTATCTCGAGAGTGCAAAGTAGCCAAATGAAACTTTTACTGGATTTCCACTTACTTTATCAAATCTAATCTCCACCACACAGGACAAGTTTGCATCTGTTATAGTTTTGGAGAAAATTGTGGTCATTTCATTGTTGCGCGAATGTGTTCAGATTCCTTTTATATTGCATTTGGCACATGGTGACGATTATCTCGAGAGTGCAAAGTAGCCAAATGAAACTTTTACTGGATTTCCACTTACTTTATCAAATCTCATCTCCACCACACAGGACAAGTTTGCATCTGTTATAGTTTTGGAGAAAATTGTGGTCATTTCATTTTTGCGCGAATGTGTTCAGATTCATTTTATATTGCATTTGGCACATGGTGACGATTATCTCGAGAGTGCAAAGTTGCCAAATGAAACTTTTACTGGATTTCCACTTACTTTATCAAATCTCATCTCCACCACACAGGACAAGTTGCATCTGTTATAGTTTTGGAGAAAATTGTGGTCATTTCATTTTTGCGCGAATGTGTTCAGATTCCTTTTATATTGCATTTGGCACATATTGAGGATTATCTCGAGAGTGCAAAGTAGCCAAATGAAACTTTTACTGGATTTCCACTTACTTTATCAAATCTCATCTCCACCACACAGGACAAGTTTGCATGTTATAGTTTTGGAGAAAATTGTGGTCATTTCATTTTTGCGCGAATGTGTTCAGATTCCTTTTATATTGCATTTGGCACATGGTGACGATTATCTCGAGAGTGCAAAGTAGCCAAATAAAACTTTTACTGGATTTCCACTTACTTTATCAAATCTCATCTCCACCACACAGGACAAGTTTGCATCTGTTATAGTTTTGGAGAAAATTGTGGTCATTTCATTTTTGCGCGAATGTGTTCAGATTCCTTTTATATTGCATTTGGCAAATGGTGACGATTATCTCGAGAGTGCAAAGTAGCCAAATGAAACTTTTACTGGATTTCCACTTACTTTATCAAATCTCATCTCCACCACACAGGACAAGTTTGCATCTGTTATAGTTTTGGAGAAAATTGTGGTCATTTCATTTTTGCGCGAATGTGTTCAGATTCCTTTTATATTGCATTTGGCACATGGTGACGATTATCTCGAGAGTGCAAAGTAGCCAAATGAAACTTTTACTGGATTTCCACTTACTTTATCAAATCTCATCTCCACCACACAGGACAAGTTTGCATCTGTTATAGTTTTGGAGAAAATTGTGGTCATTTCATTTTTGCGCGAATGTGTTCAGATTCCTTTTATATTGCATTTGGCACATGGTGACGATTATCTCGAGAGTGCAAAGTAGCCAAATGAAACTTTTACTGGATTTCCACTTACTTTATCAAATCTCATCTCCACCACACAGGACAAGTTTGCATCTGTTATAGTTTTGGAGAAAATTGTGGTCATTTCATTTTTGCGCGAATGTGTTCAGATTCCTTTTATATTGCATTTGGCACATGGTGACGATTATCTCGAGAGTGCAAAGTAGCCAAATGAAACTTTTACTGGATTTCCACTTACTTTATCAAATCTCATCTCCACCACACAGGACAAGTTTGCATCTGTTATAGTTTTGGAGAAAATTGTGGTCATTTCATTTTTGCGCGAATGTGTTCAGATTCCTTTTATATTGCATTTGGCACATGGTGACGATTATCTCGAGAGTGCAAAGTAGCCAAATGAAACTTTTACTGGATTTCCACCTACTTTATCAAATCTCATCTCCACCACACAGGACAAGTTTGCATCTGTTATAGTTTTGGAGAAAATTGTGGTCATTTCATTGTTGCGCGAATGTGTTCAGATTTCTTTTATATTGCATTTGGCACATAGTGACGGTTATCTCAAGAGTGCAAAGTAGCCAAATGAAACTTTTACTGGATTTCCACTTACTTTATCAAATCTCATCTCCACCACACAGGACAAGTTTGCATCTGTTATAGTTTTGGAGAAAATTGTGGTCATTTCATTTTTGCGCGAATGTGTTCAGATTCCTTTTATATTGCATTTGGCACATGGTGACGATTATCTCGAGAGTGCAAAGTAGCCAAATGAAACTTTTACTGGATTTCCACTTACTTTATCAAATCTCATCTCCACCACACAGGACAAGTTTGCATCTGTTATAGTTTTGGAGAAAATTGTGGTCATTTCATTTTTGCGCGAATGTGTTCAGATTCCTTTTATATTGCATTTGGCACATGGTGACGATTATCTCGAGAGTGCAAAGTAGCCAAATGAAACTTTTACTGGATTTTCACTTACTTTATCAAATCTCATCTCCACCACACAGGACAAGTTTGCATCTGTTATAGTTTTGGAGAAAATTGTGGTCATTTCATTGTTGCGCGAAAGTGTTCAGATTCCTTTTATATTGCATTTGGCACATGGTGACGATTATCTCGAGAGTGCAAAGTAGCCAAATGAAACTTTTACTGGATTTCCACTTACTTTATAAAATCTCATCTCCATCACACAGGACAAGTTTGCATCTGTTATAGTTTTGGAGAAAATTGTGGTCATTTCATTTTTGCGCGAATGTGTTCAGATTCCTTTTATATTGCATTTGGCACATGGTGACGATTATCTCGAGAGTGCAAAGTAGCCAAATGAAACTTTTACTGGATTTCCACTTACTTTATCAAATCTCATCTCCACCACACAGGACAAGTTTGCATCTGTTATAGTTTTGGAGAAAATTGTGGTCATTTCATTTTTGCGCGAATGTGTTCAGATTCCTTTTATATTGCATTTGGCACATGGTGACGATTATCTCGAGAGTGCAAAGTAGCCAAATGAAACTTTTACTGGATTTCCACTTACTTTATCAAATCTCATCTCCACCACACAGGACAAGTTTGCATCTGTTATAGTTTTGGAGAAAATTGTGGTCATTTCATTTTTGCGCGAATTTGTGCAGATTCCTTTTATATTGCATTTGGCACATGGTGACGATTATCTCGAGAGTGCAAAGTAGCCAAATGAAACTTTTACTGGATTTCCACTTGCTTTATCAAATCTCATCTCCACCACACAGGACAAGTTTGCATGTTATAGTTTTGGAGAAAATTGTGGTCATTTCATTTTTGCGCGAATGTGTTCAGATTCCTTTTATATTGCATTTGGCACATGGTGACGATTATCTCGAGAGTGCAAAGTAGCCAAATGAAACTTTTACTGGATTTCCACTTACTTTATCAAATCTCATCTCCACCACACAGGACAAGTTTGCATCTGTTATAGTTTTGGAGAAAATTGTGGTCATTTCATTTTTGCGCGAATGTGTTCAGATTAATTTTATATTGCATTTGGCACATGGTGACGATTATCTCGAGAGTGCAAAGTAGCCAAATGAAACTTTTACTGGATTTCCACTTACTTTATCAAATCTCATCTCCACCACACAGGACAAGTTTGCATCTGTTATAGTTTTGGAGAAAATTGTGGTCATTTCATTTTTGCGCGAATGTGTTCAGATTCCTTTTATATTGCATTTGGCACATGGTGACGATTATCTCGAGAGTGCAAAGTAGCCAAATGAAACTTTTACTGGATTTCCACTTACTTTATCAAATCTCATCTCCACCACACAGGACAAGTTTGCATCTGTTATAGTTTTGGAGAAAATTGTGGTCATTTCATTTTTGCGCGAATGTGTTCAGATTCCTTTTATATTGCATTTGGCACATGGTGACGATTATCTCGAGAGTGCAAAGTAGCCAAATGAAACTTTTACTGGATTTCCACTTACTTTATCAAATCTCATCTCCACCACACAGGACAAGTTTGCATCTGTTATAGTTTTGGAGAAAATTGTGGTCATTTCATTTTTGCGCGAATGTGTTCAGATTCCTTTTATATTGCATTTGGCACATGGTGACGATTATCTCGAGAGTGCAAAGTAGCCAATTAAAACTTTTACTAAATTTCCACTTACTTTATCAAATCTCATCTCCACCACACAGGACAAGTTTGCATCTGTTATAGTTTTGGAGAAAATTGTGGTCATTTCATTTTTGCGCGAATGTGTTCAGATTCCTTTTATATTGCATTTGGCACATGGTAAGGATTATCTCGAGAGTGCAAAGTAGCCAAATGAAACTTTTACTGGATTTCCACTTACTTTATCAAATCTCATCTCCACCACACAGGACAAGTTTGCATCTGTTATAGTTTTGGAGAAAATTGTGGTCATTTAATTTTTGCGCGAATGTGTTCAGATTCCTTTTATATTGCATTTGGCACATGGTGACGATTATCTCGAGAATGCAAAGTAGCCAAATGAAACTTTTACTGGATTTCCACTTTATCAAATCTCATCTCCACCACACAGGACAAGTTTGCATCTGTTATAGTTTTGGAGAAAATTGTGGTCATTTCATTTTTGCGCGAATGTGTTCAGATTCCTTTTATATTGCATTTGGCACATGGTGACGATTATCTCGAGAGTGCAAAGTAGCCATTTGAAACTTTTACTAAATTTCCACTTACTTTATCAAATCTCATCTCCACCACACAGGACAAGTTTGCATCTGTTATAGTTTTGGAGAAAATTGTGGTCATTTTATTTTTGCGCGAATGTGTTCAGATTCCTTTTATATTGCATTTGGCACATGGTGACGATTATCTCGAGAGTGCAAAGTAGCCAAATGAAACTTTTACTGGATTTCCACTTACTTTATCAAATCTCATCTCCACCACACAGGACAAGTTTGCATCTGTTATAGTTTTGGAGAAAATTGTGGTTATTTCATTTTTGCGCGAATGTGTTCAGATTCATTTTATATTGCATTTGGCACATGGTGAAGATTATCTCGAGAGTGCAAAGTAGCCAAATGAAACTTTTACTGGATTTCCACTTACTTTATCAAATCTCATCTCCACCACACAGGACAAGTTTGCATCTGTTATAGTTTTGGAGAAAATTGTTGTCATTTCATTTTTGCGCGAATGTGTTCAGATTCCTTTTATATTGCATTTGGCACATGGTGACGATTATCTCGAGAGTGCAAAGTAGCCAAATGAAACTTTTACTGGATTTCCACTTACTTTATCAAATCTCATCTCCACCACACAGGACAAGTTTGCATCTGTTATAGTTTTGGAGAAAATTGTGGTTATTTCATTTTTGCGCGAATGTGTTCAGATTCCTTTTATATTGCATTTGGCACATGGTGACGATTATCTCGAGAGTGCAAAGTAGCCAAATGAAACTTTTACTGGATTTCCACTTACTTTATCAAATCTCATCTCCACCACACAGGACAAGTTTGCATCTGTTATAGTTTTGGAGAAAATTGTGGTCATTTCATTTTTGCGCGAATGTGTTCAGATTCCTTTTATATTGCATTTGGCACATGGTGACGATTATCTCGAGAGTCCAAAGTAGCCAAATGAAACTTTTACTGGGTTTCCACTTACTTTATCATATCTCATCTCCACCACACAGGACAAGTTTGCATCTGTTATAGTTTTGGAGAAAATTGTGGTCATTTCATTTTTGCGCGAATGTGTTCAGATTCCTTTTATATTGCATTTGGCACATGGTGACGATTATCTCGAGAGTGCAAAGTAGCCAAATGAAACTTTTACTGGATTTCCACTTACTTTACCAAATCTCATCTCCACCACACAAGACAAGTTTGCATCTGTTATAGTTTTGGAGAAAATTGTGGTCATTTTATTTTTGCGCGAATGTGTTCAGATTCCTTTTATATTGCATTTGGCACATGGTGACGATTATCTCGAGAGTGCAAAGTAGCCAAATGAAACTTTTACTGGATTTCCACTTACTTTATCAAATCTCATCTCCACCACACAGGACAAGTTTGCATCTGTTATAGTTTTGGAGAAAATTGTGGTCATTTCATTGTTGCGCGAATGTGTTCAGATTCCTTTTATATTGCATTTGGCACATGGTGACGATTATCTCGAGAGTGCAAAGTAGCCAAATGAAACTTTTACTGGATTTCCACTTACTTTATCAAATCTCATCTCCACCACACAGGACAAGTTTGCATCTGTTATAGTTTTGGAGAAAATTGTGGTCATTTCATTTTTGCGCGAATGTGTTCAGATTCCTTTTATATTGCATTTGGCACATGGTGACGATTATCTCGAGAGTGCAAAGTAGCCAAATGAAACTTTTACTGGATTTCCACTTACTTTATCAAATCTCATCTCCACCACACAGGACAAGTTTGCATCTGTTATAGTTTTGGAGAAAATTGTGGTCATTTCGTTTTTGCGCGAATGTGTGCAGATTCCTTTTATATTGCATTTGGCACATGGTGACGATTATCTCGAGAGTGCAAAGTAGCCAAATAAAACTTTTACTGGATTTCCACTTACTTTATCAAATCTCATCTCCACCACACAGGCAAGTTTGCATCTGTTATAGTTTTGGAGAAAATTGTGGTCATTTCATTTTTGCGCGAATGTGTTCAGATTCCTTTTATATTGCATTTGGCACATGGTGACGATTATCTCGAGAGTGCAAAGTAGCCAAATGAAACTTTTACTGGATTTCCACTTACTTTATCAAATCTAATCTCCACCACACAGGACAAGTTTGCATCTGTTATAGTTTTGGAGAAAATTGTGGTCATTTCATTGTTGCGCGAATGTGTTCAGATTCCTTTTATATTGCATTTGGCACATGGTGACGATTATCTCGAGAGTGCAAAGTAGCCAAATGAAACTTTTACTGGATTTCCACTTACTTTATCATATCTCATCTCCACCACACAGGACAAGTTTGCATCTGTTATAGTTTTGGAGAAAATTGTGGTCATTTCATTTTTGCGCGAATGTGTTCAGATTCATTTTATATTGCATTTGGCACATGGTGACGATTATCTCGAGAGTGCAAAGTTGCCAAATGAAACTTTTACTGGATTTCCACTTACTTTATCAAATCTCATCTCCACCACACAGGACAAGTTGCATCTGTTATAGTTTTGGAGAAAATTGTGGTCATTTCATTTTTGCGCGAATGTGTTCAGATTCCTTTTATATTGCATTTGGCACATATTGAGGATTATCTCGAGAGTGCAAAGTAGCCAAATGAAACTTTTACTGGATTTCCACTTACTTTATCAAATCTCATCTCCACCACACAGGACAAGTTTGCATGTTATAGTTTTGGAGAAAATTGTGGTCATTTCATTTTTGCGCGAATGTGTTCAGATTCCTTTTATATTGCATTTGGCACATGGTGACGATTATCTCGAGAGTGCAAAGTAGCCAAATAAAACTTTTACTGGATTTCCACTTACTTTATCAAATCTCATCTCCACCACACAGGACAAGTTTGCATCTGTTATAGTTTTGGAGAAAATTGTGGTCATTTCATTTTTGCGCGAATGTGTTCAGATTCCTTTTATATTGCATTTGGCAAATGGTGACGATTATCTCGAGAGTGCAAAGTAGCCAAATGAAACTTTTACTGGATTTCCACTTACTTTATCAAATCTCATCTCCACCACACAGGACAAGTTTGCATCTGTTATAGTTTTGGAGAAAATTGTGGTCATTTCATTTTTGCGCGAATGTGTTCAGATTCCTTTTATATTGCATTTGGCACATGGTGACGATTATCTCGAGAGTGCAAAGTAGCCAAATGAAACTTTTACTGGATTTCCACTTACTTTATCAAATCTCATCTCCACCACACAGGACAAGTTTGCATCTGTTATAGTTTTGGAGAAAATTGTGGTCATTTCATTTTTGCGCGAATGTGTTCAGATTCCTTTTATATTGCATTTGGCACATGGTGACGATTATCTCGAGAGTGCAAAGTAGCCAAATGAAACTTTTACTGGATTTCCACTTACTTTATCAAATCTCATCTCCACCACACAGGACAAGTTTGCATCTGTTATAGTTTTGGAGAAAATTGTGGTCATTTCATTTTTGCGCGAATGTGTTCAGATTCCTTTTATATTGCATTTGGCACATGGTGACGATTATCTCGAGAGTGCAAAGTAGCCAAATGAAACTTTTACTGGATTTCCACTTACTTTATCAAATCTCATCTCCACCACACAGGACAAGTTTGCATCTGTTATAGTTTTGGAGAAAATTGTGGTCATTTCATTTTTGCGCGAATGTGTTCAGATTCCTTTTATATTGCATTTGGCACATGGTGACGATTATCTCGAGAGTGCAAAGTAGCCAAATGAAACTTTTACTGGATTTCCACCTACTTTATCAAATCTCATCTCCACCACACAGGACAAGTTTGCATCTGTTATAGTTTTGGAGAAAATTGTGGTCATTTCATTGTTGCGCGAATGTGTTCAGATTTCTTTTATATTGCATTTGGCACATGGTGACGGTTATCTCAAGAGTGCAAAGTAGCCAAATGAAACTTTTACTGGATTTCCACTTACTTTATCAAATCTCATCTCCACCACACAGGACAAGTTTGCATCTGTTATAGTTTTGGAGAAAATTGTGGTCATTTCATTTTTGCGCGAATGTGTTCAGATTCCTTTTATATTGCATTTGGCACATGGTGACGATTATCTCGAGAGTGCAAAGTAGCGAAATGAAACTTTTACTGGATTTCCACTTACTTTATCAAATCTCATCTCCACCACACAGGACAAGTTTGCATCTGTTATAGTTTTGGAGAAAATTGTGGTCATTTCATTTTTGCGCGAATGTGTTCAGATTCCTTTTATATTGCATTTGGCACATGGTGACGATTATCTCGAGAGTGCAAAGTAGCCAAATGAAACTTTTACTGGATTTTCACTTACTTTATCAAATCTCATCTCCACCACACAGGACAAGTTTGCATCTGTTATAGTTTTGGAGAAAATTGTGGTCATTTCATTGTTGCGCGAATGTGTTCAGATTCCTTTTATATTGCATTTGGCACATGGTGACGATTATCTCGAGAGTGCAAAGTAGCCAAATGAAACTTTTACTGGATTTCCACTTACTTTATCAAATCTCATCTCCACCACACAGGACAAGTTTGCATGTTATAGTTTTGGAGAAAATTGTGGTCATTTCATTTTTGCGCGAATGTGTTCAGATTCCTTTTATATTGCATTTGGCACATGGTGACGATTATCTCGAGAGTGCAAAGTAGCCAAATAAAACTTTTACTGGATTTCCACTTACTTTATCAAATCTCATCTCCACCACACAGGACAAGTTTGCATCTGTTATAGTTTTGGAGAAAATTGTGGTCATTTCATTTTTGCGCGAATGTGTTCAGATTCCTTTTATATTGCATTTGGCAAATGGTGACGATTATCTCGAGAGTGCAAAGTAGCCAAATGAAACTTTTACTGGATTTCCACTTACTTTATCAAATCTCATCTCCACCACACAGGACAAGTTTGCATCTGTTATAGTTTTGGAGAAAATTGTGGTCATTTCATTTTTGCGCGAATGTGTTCAGATTCCTTTTATATTGCATTTGGCACATGGTGACGATTATCTCGAGAGTGCAAAGTAGCCAAATGAAACTTTTACTGGATTTCCACTTACTTTATCAAATCTCATCTCCACCACACAGGACAAGTTTGCATCTGTTATAGTTTTGGAGAAAATTGTGGTCATTTCATTTTTGCGCGAATGTGTTCAGATTCCTTTTATATTGCATTTGGCACATGGTGACGATTATCTCGAGAGTGCAAAGTAGCCAAATGAAACTTTTACTGGATTTCCACTTACTTTATCAAATCTCATCTCCACCACACAGGACAAGTTTGCATCTGTTATAGTTTTGGAGAAAATTGTGGTCATTTCATTTTTGCGCGAATGTGTTCAGATTCCTTTTATATTGCATTTGGCACATGGTGACGATTATCTCGAGAGTGCAAAGTAGCCAAACGAAACTTTTACTGGATTTCCACTTACTTTATCAAATCTCATCTCCACCACACAGGACAAGTTTGCATCTGTTATAGTTTTGGAGAAAATTGTGGTCATTTCATTTTTGCGCGAATGTGTTCAGATTCCTTTTATATTGCATTTGGCACATGGTGACGATTATCTCGAGAGTGCAAAGTAGCCAAATGAAACTTTTACTGGATTTCCACCTACTTTATCAAATCTCATCTCCACCACACAGGACAAGTTTGCATCTGTTATAGTTTTGGAGAAAATTGTGGTCATTTCATTGTTGCGCGAATGTGTTCAGATTTCTTTTATATTGCATTTGGCACATGGTGACGGTTATCTCAAGAGTGCAAAGTAGCCAAATGAAACTTTTACTGGATTTCCACTTACTTTATCAAATCTCATCTCCACCACACAGGACAAGTTTGCATCTGTTATAGTTTTGGAGAAAATTGTGGTCATTTCATTTTTGCGCGAATGTGTTCAGATTCCTTTTATATTGCATTTGGCACATGGTGACGATTATCTCGAGAGTGCAAAGTAGCGAAATGAAACTTTTACTGGATTTCCACTTACTTTATCAAATCTCATCTCCACCACACAGGACAAGTTTGCATCTGTTATAGTTTTGGAGAAAATTGTGGTCATTTCATTTTTGCGCGAATGTGTTCAGATTCCTTTTATATTGCATTTGGCACATGGTGACGATTATCTCGAGAGTGCAAAGTAGCCAAATGAAACTTTTACTGGATTTTCACTTACTTTATCAAATCTCATCTCCACCACACAGGACAAGTTTGCATCTGTTATAGTTTTGGAGAAAATTGTGGTCATTTCATTGTTGCGCGAATGTGTTCAGATTCCTTTTATATTGCATTTGGCACATGGTGACGATTATCTCGAGAGTGCAAAGTAGCCAAATGAAACTTTTACTGGATTTCCACTTACTTTATAAAATCTCATCTCCACCACACAGGACAAGTTTGCATCTGTTATAGTTTTGGAGAAAATTGTGGTCATTTCATTTTTGCGCGAATGTGTTCAGATTCCTTTTATATTGCATTTGGCACATGGTGACGATTATCTCGAGAGTGCAAAGTAGCCAAATGAAACTTTTACTGGATTTCCACTTACTTTATCAAATCTCATCTCCACCACACAGGACAAGTTTGCATCTGTTATAGTTTTGGAGAAAATTGTGGTCATTTCATTTTTGCGCGAATGTGTTCAGATTCCTTTTATATTGCATTTGGCACATGGTGACGATTATCTCGAGAGTGCAAAGTAGCCAAATGAAACTTTTACTGGATTTCCACTTACTTTATCAAATCTCATCTCCACCACACAGGACAAGTTTGCATCTGTTATAGTTTTGGAGAAAATTGTGGTCATTTCATTTTTGCGCGAATGTGTTCAGATTCCTTTTATATTGCATTTGGCACATGGTGACGATTATCTCGAGAGTGCAAAGTAGCCAAATGAAACTTTTACTGGATTTCCACTTACTTTATCAAATCTCATCTCCACCACACAGGACAAGTTTGCATCTGTTATAGTTTTGGAGAAAATTGTGGTCATTTCATTTTTGCGCGAATGTGTTCAGATTCCTTTTATATTGCATTTGGCACATGGTGACGATTATCTCGAGAGTGCAAAGTAGCCAATTGAAACTTTTACTAAATTTCCACTTACTTTATCAAATCTCATCTCCACCACACAGGACAAGTTTGCATCTGTTATAGTTTTGGAGAAAATTGTGGTCATTTCATTTTTGCGCGAATGTGTTCAGATTCCTTTTATATTGCATTTGGCACATGGTAAGGATTATCTCGAGAGTGCAAAGTAGCCAAATGAAACTTTTACTGGATTTCCACTTACTTTATCAAATCTCATCTCCACCACACAGGACAAGTTTGCATCTGTTATAGTTTTGGAGAAAATTGTGGTCATTTAATTTTTGCGCGAATGTGTTCAGATTCCTTTTATATTGCATTTGGCACATGGTGACGATTATCTCGAGAATGCAAAGTAGCCAAATGAAACTTTTACTGGATTTCCACTTTATCAAATCTCATCTCCACCACACAGGACAAGTTTGCATCTGTTATAGTTTTGGAGAAAATTGTGGTCATTTCATTTTTGCGCGAATGTGTTCAGATTCCTTTTATATTGCATTTGGCACATGGTGACGATTATCTCGAGAGTGCAAAGTAGCCAATTGAAACTTTTACTAAATTTCCACTTACTTTATCAAATCTCATCTCCACCACACAGGACAAGTTTGCATCTGTTATAGTTTTGGAGAAAATTGTGGTCATTTTATTTTTGCGCGAATGTGTTCAGATTCCTTTTATATTGCATTTGGCACATGGTGACGATTATCTCGAGAGTGCAAAGTAGCCAAATGAAACTTTTACTGGATTTCCACTTACTTTATCAAATATCATCTCCACCACACAGGACAAGTTTGCATCTGTTATAGTTTTGGAGAAAATTGTGGTCATTTCATTGTTGCGCGAATGTGTTCAGATTCCTTTTATATTGCATTTGGCACATGGTGACGATTATCTCGAGAGTGCAAAGTAGCCAAATGAAACTTTTACTGGATTTCCACTTACTTTATCAAATCTCATCTCCACCACACAGGACAAGTTTGCATCTGTTATAGTTTTGGAGAAAATTGTGGTCATTTCATTTTTGCGCGAATGTGTTCAGATTCCTTTTATATTGCATTTGGCACATGGTGACGATTATCTCGAGAGTGCAAAGTAGCCAAATGAAACTTTTACTGGATTTCCACTTACTTTATCAAATCTCATCTCCACCACACAGGACAAGTTTGCATCTGTTATAGTTTTGGAGAAAATTGTGGTCATTTCATTTTTGCGCGAATGTGTGCAGATTCCTTTTATATTGCATTTGGCACATGGTGACGATTATCTCGAGAGTGCAAAGTAGCCAAATGAAACTTTTACTGGATTTCCACTTACTTTATCAAATCTCATCTCCACCACACAGGACAAGTTTGCATCTGTTATAGTTTTGGAGAAAATTGTGGTCATTTCATTTTTGCGCGAATGTGTTCAGATTCCTTTTATATTGCATTTGGCACATGGTGACGATTATCTCGAGAGTGCAAAGTAGCCAAATGAAACTTTTACTGGATTTCCACTTACTTTATCAAATCTCATCTCCACCACACAGGACAAGTTTGCATCTGTTATAGTTTTGGAGAAAATTGTGGTCATTTCATTTTTGCGCGAATGTGTTCAGATTCATTTTATATTGCATTTGGCACATGGTGACGATTATCTCGAGAGTGCAAAGTAGCCAAATGAAACTTTTACTGGATTTCCACTTACTTTATCAAATCTAATCTCCACCACACAGGACAAGTTTGCATCTGTTATAGTTTTGGAGAAAATTGTGGTCATTTCATTGTTGCGCGAATGTGTTCAGATTCCTTTTATATTGCATTTGGCACATGGTGACTATTATCTCGAGAGTGCAAAGTAGCCAAATGAAACTTTTACTGGATTTCCACTTACTTTATCAAATCTCATCTCCACCACACAGGACAAGTTTGCATCTGTTATAGTTTTGGAGAAAATTGTGGTCATTTCATTTTTGCGCGAATGTGTTCAGATTCATTTTATATTGCATTTGGCACATGGTGACGATTATCTCGAGAGTGCAAAGTTGCCAAATGAAACTTTTACTGGATTTCCACTTACTTTATCAAATCTCATCTCCACCACACAGGACAAGTTGCATCTGTTATAGTTTTGGAGAAAATTGTGGTCATTTCATTTTTGCGCGAATGTGTTCAGATTCCTTTTATATTGCATTTGGCACATATTGAGGATTATCTCGAGAGTGCAAAGTAGCCAAATGAAACTTTTACTGGATTTCCACTTACTTTATCAAATCTCATCTCCACCACACAGGACAAGTTTGCATGTTATAGTTTTGAAGAAAATTGTGGTCATTTCATTTTTGCGCGAATGTGTTCAGATTCCTTTTATATTGCATTTGGCACATGGTGACGATTATCTCGAGAGTGCAAAGTAGCCAAATAAAACTTTTACTGGATTTCTACTTACTTTATCAAATCTCATCTCCACCACACAGGACAAGTTTGCATCTGTTATAGTTTTGGAGAAAATTGTGGTCATTTCATTTTTGCGCGAATGTGTTCAGATTCCTTTTATATTGCATTTGGCACATGGTGACGATTATCTCGAGAGTGCAAAGTAGCCAAATGAAACTTTTACTGGATTTCCACTTACTTTATCAAATCTCATCTCCACCACACAGGACAAGTTTGCATCTGTTATAGTTTTGGAGAAAATTGTGGTCATTTCATTTTTGCGCGAATGTGTTCAGATTCCTTTTATATTGCATTTGGCACATGGTGACGATTATCTCGAGAGTGCAAAGTAGCCAAATGAAACTTTTACTGGATTTCCACTTACTTTATCAAATCTCATCTCCACCACACAGGACAAGTTTGCATCTGTTATAGTTTTGGAGAAAATTGTGGTCATTTCATTTTTGCGCGAATGTGTTCAGATTCCTTTTATATTGCATTTGGCACATGGTGACGATTATCTCGAGAGTGCAAAGTAGCCAAATGAAACTTTTACTGGATTTCCACTTACTTTATCAAATCTCATCTCCACCACACAGGACAAGTTTGCATCTGTTATAGTTTTGGAGAAAATTGTGGTCATTTCATTTTTGCGCGAATGTGTTCAGATTCCTTTTATATTGCATTTGGCACATGGTGACGATTATCTCGAGAGTGCAAAGTAGCCAAATGAAACTTTTACTGGATTTCCACTTACTTTATCAAATCTCATCTCCACCATACAGGACAAGTTTGCATCTGTTATAGTTTTGGAGAAAATTGTGGTCATTTCATTTTTGCGCGAATGTGTTCAGATTCCTTTTATATTGCATTTGGCACATGGTGACGATTATCTCGAGAGTGCAAAGTAGCCAAATGAAACTTTTACTGGATTTCCACCTACTTTATCAAATCTCATCTCCACCACACAGGACAAGTTTGCATCTGTTATAGTTTTGGAGAAAATTGTGGTCATTTCATTGTTGCGCGAATGTGTTCAGATTTCTTTTATATTGCATTTGGCACATGGTGACGGTTATCTCAAGAGTGCAAAGTAGCCAAATGAAACTTTTACTGGATTTCCACTTACTTTATCAAATCTCATCTCCACCACACAGGACAAGTTTGCATCTGTTATAGTTTTGGAGAAAATTGTGGTCATTTCATTTTTGCGCGAATGTGTTCAGATTCCTTTTATATTGCATTTGGCACATGGTGACGATTATCTCGAGAGTGCAAAGTAGCCAAATGAAACTTTTACTGGATTTCCACTTACTTTATCAAATCTCATCTCCACCACACAGGACAAGTTTGCATCTGTTATAGTTTTGGAGAAAATTGTGGTCATTTCATTTTTGCGCGAATGTGTTCAGATTCCTTTTATATTGCATTTGGCACATGGTGACGATTATCTCGAGAGTGCAAAGTAGCCAAATGAAACTTTTACTGGATTTTCACTTACTTTATCAAATCTCATCTCCACCACACAGGACAAGTTTGCATCTGTTATAGTTTTGGAGAAAATTGTGGTCATTTCATTGTTGCGCGAATGTGTTCAGATTCCTTTTATATTGCATTTGGCACATGGTGACGATTATCTCGAGAGTGCAAAGTAGCCAAATGAAACTTTTACTGGATTTCCACTTACTTTATCAAATCTCATCTCCACCACACAGGACAAGTTGCATCTGTTATAGTTTTGGAGAAAATTGTGGTCATTTCATTTTTGCGCGAATGTGTTCAGATTCCTTTTATATTGCATTTGGCACATATTGAGGATTATCTCGAGAGTGCAAAGTAGCCAAATGAAACTTTTACTGGATTTCCACTTACTTTATCAAATCTCATCTCCACCACACAGGACAAGTTTGCATGTTATAGTTTTGAAGAAAATTGTGGTCATTTCATTTTTGCGCGAATGTGTTCAGATTCCTTTTATATTGCATTTGGCACATGGTGACGATTATCTCGAGAGTGCAAAGTAGCCAAATAAAACTTTTACTGGATTTCTACTTACTTTATCAAATCTCATCTCCACCACACAGGACAAGTTTGCATCTGTTATAGTTTTGGAGAAAATTGTGGTCATTTCATTTTTGCGCGAATGTGTTCAGATTCCTTTTATATTGCATTTGGCAAATGGTGACGATTATCTCGAGAGTGCAAAGTAGCCAAATGAAACTTTTACTGGATTTCCACTTACTTTATCAAATCTCATCTCCACCACACAGGACAAGTTTGCATCTGTTATAGTTTTGGAGAAAATTGTGGTCATTTCATTTTTGCGCGAATGTGTTCAGATTCCTTTTATATTGCATTTGGCACATGGTGACGATTATCTCGAGAGTGCAAAGTAGCCAAATGAAACTTTTACTGGATTTCCACTTACTTTATCAAATCTCATCTCCACCACACAGGACAAGTTTGCATCTGTTATAGTTTTGGAGAAAATTGTGGTCATTTCATTTTTGCGCGAATGTGTTCAGATTCCTTTTATATTGCATTTGGCACATGGTGACGATTATCTCGAGAGTGCAAAGTAGCCAAATGAAACTTTTACTGGATTTCCACTTACTTTATCAAATCTCATCTCCACCACACAGGACAAGTTTGCATCTGTTATAGTTTTGGAGAAAATTGTGGTCATTTCATTTTTGCGCGAATGTGTTCAGATTCCTTTTATATTGCATTTGGCACATGGTGACGATTATCTCGAGAGTGCAAAGTAGCCAAATGAAACTTTTACTGGATTTCCACTTACTTTATCAAATCTCATCTCCACCACACAGGACAAGTTTGCATCTGTTATAGTTTTGGAGAAAATTGTGGTCATTTCATTTTTGCGCGAATGTGTTCAGATTCCTTTTATATTGCATTTGGCACATGGTGACGATTATCTCGAGAGTGCAAAGTAGCCAAATGAAACTTTTACTGGATTTCCACCTACTTTATCAAATCTCATCTCCACCACACAGGACAAGTTTGCATCTGTTATAGTTTTGGAGAAAATTGTGGTCATTTCATTGTTGCGCGAATGTGTTCAGATTTCTTTTATATTGCATTTGGCACATGGTGACGGTTATCTCAAGAGTGCAAAGTAGCCAAATGAAACTTTTACTGGATTTCCACTTACTTTATCAAATCTCATCTCCACCACACAGGACAAGTTTGCATCTGTTATAGTTTTGGAGAAAATTGTGGTCATTTCATTGTTGCGCGAATGTGTTCAGATTCCTTTTATATTGCATTTGGCACATGGTGACGATTATCTCGAGAGTGCAAAGTAGCCAAATGAAACTTTTACTGGATTTCCACTTACTTTATAAAATCTCATCTCCACCACACAGGACAAGTTTGCATCTGTTATAGTTTTGGAGAAAATTGTGGTCATTTCATTTTTGCGCGAATGTGTTCAGATTCCTTTTATATTGCATTTGGCACATGGTGACGATTATCTCGAGAGTGCAAAGTAGCCAAATGAAACTTTTACTGGATTTCCACTTACTTTATCAAATCTCATCTCCACCACACAGGACAAGTTTGCATCTGTTATAGTTTTGGAGAAAATTGTGGTCATTTCATTTTTGCGCGAATGTGTGCAGATTCCTTTTATATTGCATTTGGCACATGGTGACGATTATCTCGAGAGTGCAAAGTAGCCAAATGAAACTTTTACTGGATTTCCACTTGCTTTATCAAATCTCATCTCCACCACACAGGACAAGTTTGCATGTTATAGTTTTGGAGAAAATTGTGGTCATTTCATTTTTGCGCGAATGTGTTCAGATTCCTTTTATATTGCATTTGGCACATGGTGACGATTATCTCGAGAGTGCAAAGTAGCCAAATGAAACTTTTACTGGATTTCCACTTACTTTATCAAATCTCATCTCCACCACACAGGACAAGTTTGCATCTGTTATAGTTTTGGAGAAAATTGTGGTCATTTCATTTTTGCGCGAATGTGTTCAGATTAATTTTATATTGCATTTGGCACATGGTGACGATTATCTCGAGAGTGCAAAGTAGCCAAATGAAACTTTTACTGGATTTCCACTTACTTTATCAAATCTCATCTCCACCACACAGGACAAGTTTGCATCTGTTATAGTTTTGGAGAAAATTGTGGTCATTTCATTTTTGCGCGAATGTGTTCAAATTCCTTTTATATTGCATTTGGCACATGGTGACGATTATCTCGAGAGTGCAAAGTAGCCAAATGAAACTTTTACTGGATTTCCACTTACTTTATCAAATCTCATCTCCACCACACAGGACAAGTTTGCATCTGTTATAGTTTTGGAGAAAATTGTGGTCATTTCATTTTTGCGCGAATGTGTTCAGATTCCTTTTATATTGCATTTGGCACATGGTGACGATTATCTCGAGAGTGCAAAGTAGCCAAATGAAACTTTTACTGGATTTCCACTTACTTTATCAAATCTCATCTCCACCACACAGGACAAGTTTGCATCTGTTATAGTTTTGGAGAAAATTGTGGTCATTTCATTTTTGCGCGAATGTGTTCAGATTCCTTTTATATTGCATTTGGCACATGGTGACGATTATCTCGAGAGTGCAAAGTAGCCAAATGAAACTTTTACTGGATTTCCACTTACTTTATCAAATCTCATCTCCACCACAGAGGACAAGTTTGCATCTGTTATAGTTTTGGAGAAAATTGTGGTCATTTCATTTTTGCGCGAATGTGTTCAGATTCCTTTTATATTGCATTTGGCACATGGTGACGATTATCTCGAGAGTGCAAAGTAGCCAATTGAAACTTTTACTAAATTTCCACTTACTTTATCAAATCTCATCTCCACCACACAGGACAAGTTTGCATCTGTTATAGTTTTGGAGAAAATTGTGGTCATTTCATTTTTGCGCGAATGTGTTCAGATTCCTTTTATATTGCATTTGGCACATGGTGACGATTATCTCGAGAGTGCAAAGTAGCCAAATGAAACTTTTACTGGATTTCCACTTACTTTATCAAATCTCATCTCCACCACACAGGACAAGTTTGCATCTGTTATAGTTTTGGAGAAAATTGTGGTCATTTAATTTTTGCGCGAATGTGTTCAGATTCCTTTTATATTGCATTTGGCACATGGTGACGATTATCTCGAGAATGCAAAGTAGCCAAATGAAACTTTTACTGGATTTCCACTTTATCAAATCTCATCTCCACCACACAGGACAAGTTTGCATCTGTTATAGTTTTGGAGAAAATTGTGGTCATTTCATTTTTGCGCGAATGTGTTCAGATTCCTTTTATATTGCATTTGGCACATGGTGACGATTATCTCGAGAGTGCAAAGTAGCCAAATGAAACTTTTACTGGATTTCCACTTACTTTATCAAATCTCATCTCCACCACACAGGACAAGTTTGCATCTGTTATAGTTTTGGAGAAAATTGTGGTCATTTCATTTTTGCGCGAATGTGTTCAGATTCCTTTTATATTGCATTTGGCACATGGTGACGATTATCTCGAGAGTGCAAAGTAGCCAAATGAAACTTTTACTGGATTTCCACTTACTTTATCAAATCTCATCTCCACCACACAGGACAAGTTTGCATCTGTTATAGTTTTGGAGAAAATTGTGGTCATTTTATTTTTGCGCGAATGTGTTCAGATTCCTTTTATATTGCATTTGGCACATGGTGACGATTATCTCGAGAGTGCAAAGTAGCCAAATGAAACTTTTACTGGATTTCCACTTACTTTATCAAATCTCATCTCCACCACACAGGACAAGTTTGCATCTGTTATAGTTTTGGAGAAAATTGTGGTCATTTCATTTTTGCGCGAATGTGTTCAGATTCCTTTTGTATTGCTTTTGGCACATAGTGACGATTATCTCGAGAGTGCAAAGTAGCCAAATGAAACTTTTACTGGATTTCCACTTACTTTATCAAATCTCATCTCCACCACACAGGACAAGTTTGCATCTGTTATAGTTTTGGAGAAAATTGTGGTCATTTCATTTTTGCGCGAATGTGTTCAGATTCATTTTATATTGCATTTGGCACATGGTGACGATTATCTCGAGAGTGCAAAGTAGCCAAATGAAACTTTTACTGGATTTCCACTTACTTTATCAAATCTCATCTCCACCACACAGGACAAGTTTGCATCTGTTATAGTTTTGGAGAAAATTGTGGTCATTTCATTTTTGCGCGAATGTGTTCAGATTCCTTTTATATTGCATTTGGCACATGGTGACGATTATCTCGAGAGTGCAAAGTAGCCAAATGAAACTTTTACTAAATTTCCACTTACTTTATCAAATCTCATCTCCACCACACAGGACAAGTTTGCATCTGTTATAGTTTTGGAGAAAATTGTGGTCATTTCATTTTTGCGCGAATGTGTTCAGATTCCTTTTATATTGCATTTGGCACATGGTGACCATTATCTCGAGAGTGCAAAGTAGCCAAATGAAACTTTTACTGGATTTCCACTTACTTTATCAAATCTCATCTCCACCACACAGGACAAGTTTGCATCTGTTATAGTTTTGGAGAAAATTGTGGTCATTTCATTTTTGCGCGAATGTGTTCAGATTCCTTTTATATTGCATTTGGCACATGGTGACGATTATCTCGAGAGTGCAAAGTAGCCAATTGAAACTTTTACTAAATTTCCACTTACTTTATCAAATCTCATCTCCACCACACAGGACAAGTTTGCATCTGTTATAGTTTTGGAGAAAATTGTGGTCATTTCATTTTTGCGCGAATGTGTGCAGATTCCTTTTATATTGCATTTGGCACATGGTGACGATTATCTCGAGAGTGCAAAGTAGCCAAATGAAACTTTTACTGGATTTCCACTTGCTTTATCAAATCTCATCTCCACCACACAGGACAAGTTTGCATGTTATAGTTTTGGAGAAAATTGTGGTCATTTCATTTTTGCGCGAATATGTTCAGATTCCTTTTATATTGCATTTGGCACATGGTGACGATTATCTCGAGAGTGCAAAGTAGCCAAATGAAACTTTTACTGGATTTCCACTTACTTTATCAAATCTCATCTCCACCACACAGGACAAGTTTGCATCTGTTATAGTTTTGGAGACAATTGTGGTCATTTCATTTTTGCGCGAATGTGTTCAGATTAATTTTATATTGCATTTGGCACATGGTGACGATTATCTCGAGAGTGCAAAGTAGCCAAATGAAACTTTTACTGGATTTCCACTTACTTTATCAAATCTCATCTCCACCACACAGGACAAGTTTGCATCTGTTATAGTTTTGGAGAAAATTGTGGTCATTTCATTTTTGCGCGAATGTGTTCAAATTCCTTTTATATTGCATTTGGCACATGGTGACGATTATCTCGAGAGTGCAAAGTAGCCAAATGAAACTTTTACTGGATTTCCACTTACTTTATCAAATCTCATCTCCACCACACAGGACAAGTTTGCATCTGTTATAGTTTTGGAGAAAATTGTGGTCATTTCATTTTTGCGCGAATGTGTTCAGATTCCTTTTATATTGCATTTGGCACATGGTGACGATTATCTCGAGAGTGCAAAGTAGCCAAATGAAACTTTTACTGGATTTCCACTTACTTTATCAAATCTCATCTCCACCACACAGGACAAGTTTGCATCTGTTATAGTTTTGGAGAAAATTGTGGTCATTTCATTTTTGCGCGAATGTGTTCAGATTCCTTTTATATTGCATTTGGCACATGGTGACGATTATCTTGAGAGTGCAAAGTAGCCAAATGAAACTTTTACTGGATTTCCACTTTATCAAATCTCATCTCCACCACACAGGACAAGTTTGCATCTGTTATAGTTTTGGAGAAAATTGTGGTCATTTCATTTTTGCGCGAATGTGTTCAGATTCCTTTTATATTGCATTTGGCACATGGTGACGATTATCTCGAGAGTGCAAAGTAGCCAAATGAAACTTTTACTAAATTTCCACTTACTTTATCAAATCTCATCTCCACCACACAGGACAAGTTTGCATCTGTTATAGTTTTGGAGAAAATTGTGGTCATTTCATTTTTGCGCGAATGTGTTCAGATTCCTTTTATATTGCATTTGGCACATGGTGACGATTATCTCGAGAGTGCAAAGTAGCCAAATGAAACTTTTACTGGATTTCCACTTACTTTATCAAATCTCATCTCCACCACACAGGACAAGTTTGCATCTGTTATAGTTTTGGAGAAAATTGTGGTCATTTCATTTTTGCGCGAATGTGTTCAGATTCCTTTTATATTGCATTTGGCACATGGTGACGATTATCTCGAGAGTGCAAAGTAGCCAATTGAAACTTTTACTAAATTTCCACTTACTTTATCAAATCTCATCTCCACCACACAGGACAAGTTTGCATCTGTTATAGTTTTGGAGAAAATTGTGGTCATTTCATTTTTGCGCGAATGTGTGCAGATTCCTTTTATATTGCATTTGGCACATGGTGACGATTATCTCGAGAGTGCAAAGTAGCCAAATGAAACTTTTACTGGATTTCCACTTGCTTTATCAAATCTCATCTCCACCACACAGGAAAAGTTGCATGTTATAGTTTTGGAGAAAATTGTGGTCATTTCATTTTTGCGCGAATGTGTTCAGATTCCTTTTATATTGCATTTGGCACATGGTGACGATTATCTCGAGAGTGCAAAGTAGCCAAATGAAACTTTTACTGGATTTCCACTTACTTTATCAAATCTCATCTCCACCACACAGGACAAGTTTGCATCTGTTATAGTTTTGGAGACAATTGTGGTCATTTCATTTTTGCGCGAATGTGTTCAGATTAATTTTATATTGCATTTGGCACATGGTGACGATTATCTCGAGAGTGCAAAGTAGCCAAATGAAACTTTTACTGGATTTCCACTTACTTTATCAAATCTCATCTCCACCACACAGGACAAGTTTGCATCTGTTATAGTTTTGGAGAAAATTGTGGTCATTTCATTTTTGCGCGAATGTGTTCAAATTCCTTTTATATTGCATTTGGCACATGGTGACGATTATCTCGAGAGTGCAAAGTAGCCAAATGAAACTTTTACTGGATTTCCACTTACTTTATCAAATCTCATCTCCACCACACAGGACAAGTTTGCATCTGTTATAGTTTTGGAGAAAATTGTGGTCATTTCATTTTTGCGCGAATGTGTTCAGATTCCTTTTATATTGCATTTGGCACATGGTGACGATTATCTCGAGAGTGCAAAGTAGCCAAATGAAACTTTTACTGGATTTCCACTTACTTTATCAAATCTCATCTCCACCACACAGGACAAGTTTGCATCTGTTATAGTTTTGGAGAAAATTGTGGTCATTTCATTTTTGCGCGAATGTGTTCAGATTCCTTTTATATTGCATTTGGCACATGGTGACGATTATCTTGAGAGTGCAAAGTAGCCAAATGAAACTTTTACTGGATTTCCACTTTATCAAATTTCATCTCCACCACACAGGACAAGTTTGCATCTGTTATAGTTTTGGAGAAAATTGTGGTCATTTCATTTTTGCGCGAATGTGTTCAGATTCCTTTTATATTGCATTTGGCACATGGTGACGATTATCTCGAGAGTGCAAAGTAGCCAATTGAAACTTTTACTAAATTTCCACTTACTTTATCAAATCTCATCTCCACCACACAGGACAAGTTTGCATCTGTTATAGTTTTGGAGAAAATTGTGGTCATTTCATTTTTGCGCGAATGTGTTCAGATTCCTTTTATATTGCATTTGGCACATGGTGACGATTATCTCGAGAGTACAAAGTAGCCAAATGAAACTTTTACTGGATTTCCACTTACTTTATCAAATCTCATCTCCACCACACAGGACAAGTTTGCATCTGTTATAGTTTTGGAGAAAATTGTGGTCATTTAATTTTTGCGCGAATGTGTTCAGATTCCTTTTATATTGCATTTGGCACATGGTGACGATTATCTCGAGAATGCAAAGTAGCCAAATAAAACTTTTACTGGATTTCCACTTTATCAAATTTCATCTCCACCACACAGGACAAGTTTGCATCTGTTATAGTTTTGGAGAAAATTGTGGTCATTTCATTTTTGCGCGAATGTGTTCAGATTCCTTTTATATTGCATTTGGCACATGGTGACGATTATCTCGAGAGTGCAAAGTAGCCAAATGAAACTTTTACTGGATTTCCACTTACTTTATCAAATCTCATCTCCACCACACAGGACAAGTTTGCATCTGTTATAGTTTTGGAGAAAATTGTGGTCATTTCATTTTTGCGCGAATGTGTTCAGATTCCTTTTATATTGCATTTGGCACATGGTGACGATTATCTCGAGAGTGCAAAGTAGCCAAATGAAACTTTTACTGGATTTCCACTTACTTTATCAAATCTCATCTCCACCACACAGGACAAGTTTGCATCTGTTATAGCTTTGGAGAAAATTGTGGTCATTTCATTTTTGCGCGAGTGTGTTCAGATTCCTTTTGTATTGCTTTTGGCACATGGTGACGATTATCTCGAGAGTGCAAAGTAGCCAAATGAAACTTTTACTGGATTTCCACTTACTTTATCAAATCTCATCTCCACCACACAGGACAAGTTTGCATCTGTTATAGTTTTGGAGAAAATTGTGGTCATTTTATTTTTGCGCGAATGTGTTCAGATTCCTTTTATATTGCATTTGGCACATGGTGACGATTATCTCGAGAGTGCAAAGTAGCCAAATGAAACTTTTACTGGATTTCCACTTTATCAAATCTCATCTCCACCACACAGGACAAGTTTGCATCTGTTATAGTTTTGGAGAAAATTGTGGTCATTTCATTGTTGCGCGAATGTGTTCAGATTCCTTTTATATTGCATTTGGCACATGGTGACGATTATCTCGAGAGTGCAAAGTAGCCAAATGAAACTTTTACTGGATTTCCACTTACTTTATCAAATCTCATCTCCACCACACAGGACAAGTTTGCATCTGTTATAGTTTTGGAGAAAATTGTGATCATTTCATTTTTGCGCGAATGTGTTCAGATTCCTTTTATATTGCATTTGGCACATGGTGACGATTATCTCGAGAGTGCAAAGTAGCCAAATGAAACTTTTACTGGATTTCCACTTACTTTATCAAATCTCATCTCCACCACACAGGACAAGTTTGCATCTGTTATAGTTTTGGAGAAAATTGTGGTCATTTCATTTTTGCGCGAATGTGTTCAGATTCCTTTTATATTGCATTTGGCACATGGTGACGATTATCTCGAGAGTGCAAAGTAGCCAAATGAAACTTTTACTGGATTTCCACTTACTTTATCAAATCTCATCTCCACCACACAGGACAAGTTTGCATCTGTTATAGTTTTGGAGAAAATTGTGGTCATTTCATTTTTGCGCGAATGTGTTCAGATTCATTTTATATTGCATTTGGCACATGGTGACGATTATCTCGAGAGTGCAAAGTAGCCAAATGAAACTTTTACTGGATTTCCACTTACTTTATCAAATCTCATCTCCACCACACAGGACAAGTTTGCATCTGTTATAGTTTTGGAGAAAATTGTGGTCATTTCATTTTTGCGCGAATGTGTTCAGATTCCTTTTATATTGCATTTGGCACATGGTGACGATTATCTCGAGAGTGCAAAGTAGCCAAATGAAACTTTTACTGGATTTCCACTTACTTTATCAAATCTCATCTCCACCACACAGGACAAGTTTGCATCTGTTATAGTTTTGGAGAAAATTGTGGTCATTTCATTTTTGCGCGAATGTGTTCAGATTCCTTTTATATTGCATTTGGCACATGGTGACGATTATCTCGAGAGTGCAAAGTAGCCAAATGAAACTTTTACTGGATTTCCACTTACTTTATCAAATCTCATCTCCACCACACAGGACAAGTTTGCATCTGTTATAGTTTTGGAGAAAATTGTGGTCACTTCATTTTTGCGCGAATGTGTTCAGATTCCTTTTATATTGCATTTGGCACATGGTGACGATTATCTCGAGAGTGCAAAGTAGCCAAATGAAACTTTTACTGGATTTCCACTTACTTTATCAAATCTCATCTCCACCACACAGGACAAGTTTGCATCTGTTATAGTTTTGGAGAAAATTGTGGTCATTTCATTTTTCCGCGAATGTGTTCAGATTCCTTTTATATTGCATTTGGCACATGGTGACGATTATCTCGAGAGTGCAAAGTAGCCAAATGAAACTTTTACTGGATTTCCACTTACTTTATCAAATCTCATCTCCACCACACAGGACAAGTTTGCATCTGTTATAGTTTTGGAGAAAATTGTGGTCATTTCATTTTTTCGCGAATGTGTTCAGATTCCTTTTATATTGCATTTGGCACATGGTGACGATTATCTCGAGAATGCAAAGTAGCCAAATGAAACTTTTACTGGATTTCCACTTTATCAAATCTCATCTCCACCACACAGGACAAGTTTGCATCTGTTATAGTTTTGGAGAAAATTGTGGTCATTTCATTTTTGCGCGAATGTGTTCAGATTCCTTTTTTATTGCATTTGGCACATGGTGACGATTATCTCGAGAGTGCAAAGTAGCCAAATGAAACTTTTACTGGATTTCCACTTACTTTATCAAATCTCATCTCCACCACACAGGACAAGTTTGCATCTGTTATAGTTTTGGAGAAAATTGTGGTCATTTCATTTTTGCGCGAATGTGTTCAGATTCCTTTTATATTGCATTTGGCACATGGTGACGATTATCTCGAGAGTGCAAAGTTGCCAAATGAAACTTTTACTGGATTTTTACTTACTTTATCAAATCTCATCTCCACCACACAGGACAAGTTTGCATCTGTTATAGTTTTGGAGAAAATTGTGGTCATTTCATTTTTGCGCGAATGTGTTCAGATTCCTTTTATATTGCATTTGGCACATGGTGACGATTATCTCGAGAGTGCAAAGTAGCCAATTGAAACTTTTACTAAACTTCCACTTACTTTATCAAATCTCATCTCCACCACACAGGACAAGTTTGCATCTGTTATAGTTTTGGAGAAAATTGTGGTCATTTCATTTTTGCGCGAATGTGTTCAGATTCCTTTTATATTGCATTTGGCACATGGTGACGATTATCTCGAGAGTGCAAAGTAGCCAAATGAAACTTTTACTGGATTTCCACTTTATCAAATCTCATCTCCACCACACAGGACAAGTTTGCATCTGTTATAGTTTTGGAGAAAATTGTGGTCATTTCATTGTTGCGCGAATGTGTTCAGATTCCTTTTATATTGCATTTGGCACATGGTGACGATTATCTCGAGAGTGCAAAGTAGCCAAATGAAACTTTTACTGGATTTCCACTTACTTTATCAAATCTCATCTCCACCACACAGGACAAGTTTGCATCTGTTATAGTTTTGGAGAAAATTGTGGTCATTTCATTTTTGCGCGAATGTGTTCAGATTCCTTTTATATTGCATTTGGCACATGGTGACGATTATCTCGAGAGTGCAAAGTAGCCAAATGAAACTTTTACTGGATTTCCCCTTACTTTATCAAATCTCATCTCCACCACACAGGACAAGTTTGCAACTGTTATAGTTTTGGAGAAAATTGTGGTCATTTCATTTTTGCGCGAATGTGTGCAGATTCCTTTTATATTGCATTTGGCACATGGTGACGATTATCTCGAGAGTGCAAAGTAGCCAAATGAAACTTTTACTGGATTTCCACTTACTTTATCAAATCTCATCTCCACCACACAGGACAAGTTTGCATCTGTTATAGTTTTGGAGAAAATTGTGGTCATTTCATTTTTGCGCGAATGTGTTCAGATTCCTTTTATATTGCATTTGGCACATGGTGACGATTATCTCGAGAGTGCAAAGTAGCCAAATGAAACTTTTACTGGATTTCCACTTACTTTATCAAATCTCATCTCCACCACACAGGACAAGTTTGCATCTGTTATAGTTTTGGAGAAAATTGTGGTCATTTCATTTTTGCGCGAATGTGTTCAGATTCATTTTATATTGCATTTGGCACATGGTGACAATTATCTCGAGAGTGCAAAGTAGCCAAATGAAACTTTTACTGGATTTCCACTTACTTTATCAAATCTCATCTCCACCACACAGGACAAGTTTGCATCTGTTATAGTTTTGGAGAAAATTGTGGTCATTTCATTTTTGCGCGAATGTGTTCAGATTCCTTTTATATTGCATTTGGCACATGGTGACGATTATCTCGAGAGTGCAAAGTAGCCAAATGAAACTTTTACTGGATTTCCACTTACTTTATCAAATCTCATCTCCACCACACAGGACAAGTTTGCATCTGTTATAGTTTTGGAGAAAATTGTGGTCATTTCATTTTTGCGCGAATGTGTTCAGATTCCTTTTATATTGCATTTGGCACATGGTGACGATTATCTCGAGAGTGCAAAGTAGCCAAATGAAACTTTTACTGGATTTCCACTTACTTTATCAAATCTCATCTCCACCACACAGGACAAGTTTGCATCTGTTATAGTTTTGGAGAAAATTGTGGTCATTTCATTTTTGCGCGAATGTGTTCAGATTCCTTTTATGTTGCATTTGGCACATGGTGACGATTATCTCGAGAGTGCAAAGTAGCCAAATGAAACTTTTACTGGATTTCCACTTACTTTATCAAATCTCATCTCCACCACACAGGACAAGTTTGCATCTGTTATAGTTTTGGAGAAAATTGTGGTCATTTCATTTTTGCGCGAATGTGTTCAGATTCCTTTTATATTGCATTTGGCACATGGTGACGATTATCTCGAGAGTTCAAAGTAGCCAATTGAAACTTTTACTAAATTTCCACTTACTTTATCAAATCTCATCTCCACCACACAGGACAAGTTTGCATCTGTTATAGTTTTGGAGAAAATTGTGGTCATTTCATTTTTGCGCGAATGTGTTCAGATTCCTTTTATATTGCATTTGGCACATGGTGACGATTATCTCGAGAGTGCAAAGTAGCCAAATGAAACTTTTACTGGATTTTTACTTACTTTATCAAATCTCATCTCCACCACACAGGACAAGTTTGCATCTGTTATAGTTTTGGAGAAAATTGTGGTCATTTCATTTTTTCGCGAATGTGTTCAGATTCCTTTTATATTGCATTTGGCACATGGTGACGATTATCTCGAGAATGCAAAGTAGCCAAATGAAACTTTTACTGGATTTCCACTTTATCAAATCTCATCTCCACCACACAGGACGTTTGCATCTGTTATAGTTTTGGAGAAAATTGTGGTCATTTCATTTTTGCGCGAATGTGTTCAGATTCCTTTTTTATTGCATTTGGCACATGGTGACGATTATCTCGAGAGTGCAAAGTAGCCAAATGAAACTTTTACTGGATTTCCACTTACTTTATCAAATCTCATCTCCACCACACAGGACAAGTTTGCATCTGTTATAGTTTTGGAGAAAATTGTGGTCATTTCATTTTTGCGCGAATGTGTTCAGATTCCTTTTATATTGCATTTGGCACATGGTGACGATTATCTCGAGAGTGCAAAGTTGCCAAATGAAACTTTTACTGGATTTTTACTTACTTTATCAAATCTCATCTCCACCACACAGGACAAGTTTGCATCTGTTATAGTTTTGGAGAAAATTGTGGTCATTTCATTTTTGCGCGAATGTGTTCAGATTCCTTTTATATTGCATTTGGCACATGGTGACGATTATCTCGAGAGTGCAAAGTAGCCAAATGAAACTTTTACTGGATTTCCACTTACTTTATCAAATCTCATCTCCACCACACAGGACAAGTTTGCATCTGTTATAGTTTTGGAGAAAATTGTGGTAATTTCATTTTTTCGCGAATGTGTTCAGATTCCTTTTATACTGCATTTGGCACATGGTGACGATTATCTCGAGAATGCAAAGTAGCCAAATGAAACTTTTACTGGATTTCCACTTTATCAAATCTCATCTCCACCACACAGGACAAGTTTGCATCTGTTATAGTTTTGGAGAAAATTGTGGTCATTTCATTTTTGCGCGATTGTGTTCAGATTCCTTTTTTATTGCATTTGGCACATGGTGACGATTATCTCGAGAGTGCAAAGTAGCCAAATGAAACTTTTACTGGATTTCCACTTACTTTATCAAATCTCATCTCCACCACACAGGACAAGTTTGCATCTGTTATAGTTTTGGAGAAAATTGTGGTCATTTCATTTTTGCGCGAATGTGTTCAGATTCCTTTTTTATTGCATTTGGCACATGGTGACGATTATCTCGAGAGTGCAAAGTAGCCAAATGAAACTTTTACTGGATTTCCACTTACTTTATCAAATCTCATCTCCACCACACAGGACGTTTGCATCTGTTATAGTTTTGGAGAAAATTGTGGTCATTTCATTTTTGCGCGAATGTGTTCAGATTCCTTTTATATTGCATTTGGCACATGGTGACGATTATCTCGAGAGTGCAAAGTAGCCAAATGAAACTTTTACTGGATTTCCACTTTATCAAATCTCATCTCCACCACACAGGACAAGTTTGCATCTGTTATAGTTTTGGAGAAAATTGTGGTCATTTCATTTTTTCGCGAATGTGTTCCGATTCCTTTTATATTGCATTTGGCACATGGTGACGATTATCTCGAGAGTGCAAAGTAGCCAAATGAAACTTTTACTGGATTTCCACTTACTTTATCAAATATCATCTCCACCACACAGGACAAGTTTGCATCTGTTATAGTTTTGGAGAAAATTGTGGTCATTTCATTGTTGCGCGAATGTGTTCAGATTCCTTTTATATTGCATTTGGCACATGGTGACGATTATCTCGAGAGTGCAAAGTAGCCAAATGAAACTTTTACTGGATTTCCACTTACTTTATCAAATCTCATCTCCACCACACAGGACAAGTTTGCATCTGTTATAGTTTTGGAGAAAATTGTGGTCATTTCATTTTTGCGCGAATGTGTTCAGATTCATTTTATATTGCATTTGGCACATGGTGACAATTATCTCGAGAGTGCAAAGTAGCCAAATGAAACTTTTACTGGATTTCCACTTACTTTATCAAATCTCATCTCCACCACACAGGACAAGTTTGCATCTGTTATAGTTTTGGAGAAAATTGTGGTCATTTCATTTTTGCGCGAATGTGTTCAGATTCCTTTTATATTGCATTTGGCACATGGTGACGATTATCTCGAGAGTGCAAAGTAGCCAAATGAAACTTTTACTGGATTTCCACTTACTTTATCAAATCTCATCTCCACCACACAGGACAAGTTTGCATCTGTTATAGTTTTGGAGAAAATTGTGGTCATTTCATTTTTGCGCGAATGTGTTCAGATTCATTTTATATTGCATTCGGCACATGGTGACAATTATCTCGAGAGTGCAAAGTAGCCAAATGAAACTTTTACTGGATTTCCACTTACTTTATCAAATCTCATCTCCACCACACAGGACAAGTTTGCATCTGTTATAGTTTTGGAGAAAATTGTGGTCATTTCATTTTTGCGCGAATGTGTTCAGATTCCTTTTATATTGCATTTGGCACATGGTGACGATTATCTCGAGAGTGCAAAGTAGCCAAATGAAACTTTTACTGGATTTCCACTTACTTTATCAAATCTCATCTCCACCACACAGGACAAGTTTGCATCTGTTATAGTTTTGGAGAAAATTGTGGTCATTTCATTTTTGCGCGAATGTGTTCAGATTCCTTTTATATTGCATTTGGCACATAATGACGATTATCTCGAGAGTGCAAGGTAGCCAAATGAAACTTTTACTGGATTTCCACTTACTTTATCAAATCTCATCTCCACCACACAGGACAAGTTTGCATCTGTTATAGTTTTGGAGAAAATTGTGGTCATTTCATTTTTGCGCGAATGTGTTCAGATTCCTTTTATATTGCATTTGGCACATGGTGACGATTATCTCGAGAGTGCAAAGTAGCCAAATGAAACTTTTACTGGATTTCCACTTTATCAAATCTCATCTCCACCACACAGGACGTTTGCATCTGTTATAGTTTTGGAGAAAATTGTGGTCATTTCATTTTTGCGCGAATGTGTTCAGATTCCTTTTTTATTGCATTTGGCACATGGTGACGATTATCTCGAGAGTGCAAAGTAGCCAAATGAAACTTTTACTGGATTTCCACTTACTTTATCAAATCTCATCTCCACCACACAGGACAAGTTTGCATCTGTTATAGTTTTGGAGAAAATTGTGGTCATTTCATTTTTGCGCGAATGTGTTCAGATTCCTTTTATATTGCATTTGGCACATAATGACGATTATCTCGAGAGTGCAAGGTAGCCAAATGAAACTTTTACTGGATTTCCACTTACTTTATCAAATCTCATCTCCACCACACAGGACAAGTTTGCATCTGTTATAGTTTTGGAGAAAATTGTGGTCATTTCATTTTTGCGCGAATGTGTTCAGATTCCTTTTATATTGCATTTGGCACATGGTGACGATTATCTCGAGAGTGCAAAGTAGCCAAATGAAACTTTTACTGGATTTCCACTTTATCAAATCTCATCTCCACCACACAGGACGTTTGCATCTGTTATAGTTTTGGAGAAAATTGTGGTCATTTCATTTTTGCGCGAATGTGTTCAGATTCCTTTTTTATTGCATTTGGCACATGGTGACGATTATCTCGAGAGTGCAAAGTAGCCAAATGAAACTTTTACTGGATTTCCACTTACTTTATCAAATCTCATCTCCACCACACAGGACAAGTTTGCATCTGTTATAGTTTTGGAGAAAATTGTGGTCATTTCATTTTTGCGCGAATGTGTTCAGATTCCTTTTATATTGCATTTGGCACATGGTGACGATTATCTCGAGAGTGCAAAGTTGCCAAATGAAACTTTTACTGGATTTTTACTTACTTTATCAAATCTCATCTCCACCACACAGGACAAGTTTGCATCTGTTATAGTTTTGGAGAAAATTGTGGTCATTTCATTTTTGCGCGAATGTGTTCAGATTCCTTTTATATTGCATTTGGCACATGGTGACGATTATCTCGAGAGTGCAAAGTAGCCAAATGAAACTTTTACTGGATTTCCACTTACTTTATCAAATCTCATCTCCACCACACAGGACAAGTTTGCATCTGTTATAGTTTTGGAGAAAATTGTGGTCATTTCATTTTTTCGCGAATGTGTTCAGATTCCTTTTATACTGCATTTGGCACATGGTGACGATTATCTCGAGAATGCAAAGTAGCCAAATGAAACTTTTACTGGATTTCCACTTTATCAAATCTCATCTCCACCACACAGGACAAGTTTGCATCTGTTATAGTTTTGGAGAAAATTGTGGTCATTTCATTTTTGCGCGAATGTGTTCAGATTCCTTTTTTATTGCATTTGGCACATGGTGACGATTATCTCGAGAGTGCAAAGTAGCCAGATGAAACTTTTACTGGATTTCCACTTACTTTATCAAATCTCATCTCCACCACACAGGACAAGTTTGCATCTGTTATAGTTTTGGAGAAAATTGTGGTCATTTCATTTTTGCGCGAATGTGTTCAGATTCCTTTTATATTGCATTTGGCACATGGTGACGATTATCTCGAGAGTGCAAAGTAGCCAAATGAAACTTTTACTGGATTTCCACTTACTTTATCAAATCTCATCTCCACCACACAGGACAAGTTTGCATCTGTTATAGTTTTGGAGAAAATTGTGGTTATTTCATTTTTGCGCGAATGTGTTCAGATTCCTTTTATATTGCATTTGGCACATGGTGACGATTATCTCGAGAGTGCAAAGTAGCCAAATGAAACTTTTACTGGATTTCCACTTTATCAAATCTCATCTCCACCACACAGGACAAGTTTGCATCTGTTATAGTTTTGGAGAAAATTGTGGTCATTTCATTTTTTCGCGAATGTGTTCAGATTCCTTTTATATTGCATTTGGCACATGGTGACGATTATCTCGAGAGTGCAAAGTAGCCAAATGAAACTTTTACTGGATTTCCACTTTATCAAATCTCATCTCCACCACACAGGACAAGTTTGCATCTGTTATAGTTTTGGAGAAAATTGTGGTCATTTCATTTTTGCGCGAATGTGTTCAGATTCCTTTTTTATTGCATTTGGCACATGGTGACGATTATCTCGAGAGTGCAAAGTAGCCAAATGAAACTTTTACTGGATTTCCACTTACTTTATCAAATCTCATCTCCACCACACAGGACGTTTGCATCTGTTATAGTTTTGGAGAAAATTGTGGTCATTTCATTTTTGCGCGAATGTGTTCAGATTCCTTTTATATTGCATTTGGCACATGGTGACGATTATCTCGAGAGTGCAAAGTAGCCAAATGAAACTTTTACTGGATTTCCACTTTATCAAATCTCATCTCCACCACACAGGACAAGTTTGCATCTGTTATAGTTTTGGAGAAAATTGTGGTCATTTCATTTTTTCGCGAATGTGTTCCGATTCCTTTTATATTGCATTTGGCACATGGTGACGATTATCTCGAGAGTGCAAAGTAGCCAAATGAAACTTTTACTGGATTTCCACTTACTTTATCAAATATCATCTCCACCACACAGGACAAGTTTGCATCTGTTATAGTTTTGGAGAAAATTGTGGTCATTTCATTGTTGCGCGAATGTGTTCAGATTCCTTTTATATTGCATTTGGCACATGGTGACGATTATCTCGAGAGTGCAAAGTAGCCAAATGAAACTTTTACTGGATTTCCACTTACTTTATCAAATCTCATCTCCACCACACAGGACAAGTTTGCATCTGTTATAGTTTTGGAGAAAATTGTGGTCATTTCATTTTTGCGCGAATGTGTTCAGATTCATTTTATATTGCATTTGGCACATGGTGACAATTATCTCGAGAGTGCAAAGTAGCCAAATGAAACTTTTACTGGATTTCCACTTACTTTATCAAATCTCATCTCCACCACACAGGACAAGTTTGCATCTGTTATAGTTTTGGAGAAAATTGTGGTCATTTCATTTTTGCGCGAATGTGTTCAGATTCCTTTTATATTGCATTTGGCACATGGTGACGATTATCTCGAGAGTGCAAAGTAGCCAAATGAAACTTTTACTGGATTTCCACTTACTTTATCAAATCTCATCTCCACCACACAGGACAAGTTTGCATCTGTTATAGTTTTGGAGAAAATTGTGGTCATTTCATTTTTGCGCGAATGTGTTCAGATTCATTTTATATTGCATTTGGCACATGGTGACAATTATCTCGAGAGTGCAAAGTAGCCAAATGAAACTTTTACTGGATTTCCACTTACTTTATCAAATCTCATCTCCACCACACAGGACAAGTTTGCATCTGTTATAGTTTTGGAGAAAATTGTGGTCATTTCATTTTTGCGCGAATGTGTTCAGATTCCTTTTATATTGCATTTGGCACATGGTGACGATTATCTCGAGAGTGCAAAGTAGCCAAATGAAACTTTTACTGGATTTCCACTTACTTTATCAAATCTCATCTCCACCACACAGGACAAGTTTGCATCTGTTATAGTTTTGGAGAAAATTGTGGTCATTTCATTTTTGCGCGAATGTGTTCAGATTCCTTTTATATTGCATTTGGCACATAATGACGATTATCTCGAGAGTGCAAGGTAGCCAAATGAAACTTTTACTGGATTTCCACTTACTTTATCAAATCTCATCTCCACCACACAGGACAAGTTTGCATCTGTTATAGTTTTGGAGAAAATTGTGGTCATTTCATTTTTGCGCGAATGTGTTCAGATTCCTTTTATATTGCATTTGGCACATGGTGACGATTATCTCGAGAGTGCAAAGTAGCCAAATGAAACTTTTACTGGATTTCCACTTTATCAAATCTCATCTCCACCACACAGGACGTTTGCATCTGTTATAGTTTTGGAGAAAATTGTGGTCATTTCATTTTTGCGCGAATGTGTTCAGATTCCTTTTTTATTGCATTTGGCACATGGTGACGATTATCTCGAGAGTGCAAAGTAGCCAAATGAAACTTTTACTGGATTTCCACTTACTTTATCAAATCTCATCTCCACCACACAGGACAAGTTTGCATCTGTTATAGTTTTGGAGAAAATTGTGGTCATTTCATTTTTGCGCGAATGTGTTCAGATTCCTTTTATATTGCATTTGGCACATAATGACGATTATCTCGAGAGTGCAAGGTAGCCAAATGAAACTTTTACTGGATTTCCACTTACTTTATCAAATCTCATCTCCACCACACAGGACAAGTTTGCATCTGTTATAGTTTTGGAGAAAATTGTGGTCATTTCATTTTTGCGCGAATGTGTTCAGATTCCTTTTATATTGCATTTGGCACATGGTGACGATTATCTCGAGAGTGCAAAGTAGCCAAATGAAACTTTTACTGGATTTCCACTTTATCAAATCTCATCTCCACCACACAGGACGTTTGCATCTGTTATAGTTTTGGAGAAAATTGTGGTCATTTCATTTTTGCGCGAATGTGTTCAGATTCCTTTTTTATTGCATTTGGCACATGGTGACGATTATCTCGAGAGTGCAAAGTAGCCAAATGAAACTTTTACTGGATTTCCACTTACTTTATCAAATCTCATCTCCACCACACAGGACAAGTTTGCATCTGTTATAGTTTTGGAGAAAATTGTGGTCATTTCATTTTTGCGCGAATGTGTTCAGATTCCTTTTATATTGCATTTGGCACATGGTGACGATTATCTCGAGAGTGCAAAGTTGCCAAATGAAACTTTTACTGGATTTTTACTTACTTTATCAAATCTCATCTCCACCACACAGGACAAGTTTGCATCTGTTATAGTTTTGGAGAAAATTGTGGTCATTTCATTTTTGCGCGAATGTGTTCAGATTCCTTTTATATTGCATTTGGCACATGGTGACGATTATCTCGAGAGTGCAAAGTAGCCAAATGAAACTTTTACTGGATTTCCACTTACTTTATCAAATCTCATCTCCACCACACAGGACAAGTTTGCATCTGTTATAGTTTTGGAGAAAATTGTGGTCATTTCATTTTTTCGCGAATGTGTTCAGATTCCTTTTATACTGCATTTGGCACATGGTGACGATTATCTCGAGAATGCAAAGTAGCCAAATGAAACTTTTACTGGATTTCCACTTTATCAAATCTCATCTCCACCACACAGGACAAGTTTGCATCTGTTATAGTTTTGGAGAAAATTGTGGTCATTTCATTTTTGCGCGAATGTGTTCAGATTCCTTTTTTATTGCATTTGGCACATGGTGACGATTATCTCGAGAGTGCAAAGTAGCCAGATGAAACTTTTACTGGATTTCCACTTACTTTATCAAATCTCATCTCCACCACACAGGACAAGTTTGCATCTGTTATAGTTTTGGAGAAAATTGTGGTCATTTCATTTTTGCGCGAATGTGTTCAGATTCCTTTTATATTGCATTTGGCACATGGTGACGATTATCTCGAGAGTGCAAAGTAGCCAAATGAAACTTTTACTGGATTTCCACTTACTTTATCAAATCTCATCTCCACCACACAGGACAAGTTTGCATCTGTTATAGTTTTGGAGAAAATTGTGGTTATTTCATTTTTGCGCGAATGTGTTCAGATTCCTTTTATATTGCATTTGGCACATGGTGACGATTATCTCGAGAGTGCAAAGTAGCCAAATGAAACTTTTACTGGATTTCCACTTTATCAAATCTCATCTCCACCACACAGGACAAGTTTGCATCTGTTATAGTTTTGGAGAAAATTGTGGTCATTTCATTTTTTCGCGAATGTGTTCAGATTCCTTTTATATTGCATTTGGCACATGGTGACGATTATCTCGAGAGTGCAAAGTAGCCAAATGAAACTTTTACTGGATTTCCACTTACTTTATCAAATCTCATCTCCACCACACAGGACAAGTTTGCATCTGTTATAGTTTTGGAGAAAATTGTGGTCATTTCATTTTTGCGCGAATGTGTTCAGATTCCTTTTATATTGCATTTGGCACATGGTGACGATTATCTCGAGAGTGCAAAGTAGCCAAATGAAACTTTTACTGGATTTCCACTTACTTTATCAAATCTCATCTCCACCACACAGGACAAGTTTGCATCTGTTATAGTTTTGGAGAAAATTGTGGTCATTTCATTTTTGCGCGAATGTGTTCAGATTCCTTTTATATTGCATTTGGCACATGGTGACGATTATCTCGAGAGTGCAAAGTTGCCAAATGAAACTTTTACTGGATTTTTACTTACTTTATCAAATCTCATCTCCACCACACAGGACAAGTTTGCATCTGTTATAGTTTTGGAGAAAATTGTGGTCATTTCATTTTTGCGCGAATGTGTTCAGATTCCTTTTATATTGCATTTGGCACATGGTGACGATTATCTCGAGAGTGCAAAGTAGCCAAATGAAACTTTTACTGGATTTCCACTTACTTTATCAAATCTCATCTCCACCACACAGGACAAGTTTGCATCTGTTATAGTTTTGGAGAAAATTGTGGTCATTTCATTTTTTCGCGAATGTGTTCAGATTCCTTTTATACTGCATTTGGCACATGGTGACGATTATCTCGAGAATGCAAAGTAGCCAAATGAAACTTTTACTGGATTTCCACTTTATCAAATCTCATCTCCACCACACAGGACAAGTTTGCATCTGTTATAGTTTTGGAGAAAATTGTGGTCATTTCATTTTTGCGCGAATGTGTTCAGATTCCTTTTTTATTGCATTTGGCACATGGTGACGATTATCTCGAGAGTGCAAAGTAGCCAGATGAAACTTTTACTGGATTTCCACTTACTTTATCAAATCTCATCTCCACCACACAGGACAAGTTTGCATCTGTTATAGTTTTGGAGAAAATTGTGGTCATTTCATTTTTGCGCGAATGTGTTCAGATTCCTTTTATATTGCATTTGGCACATGGTGACGATTATCTCGAGAGTGCAAAGTAGCCAAATGAAACTTTTACTGGATTTCCACTTACTTTATCAAATCTCATCTCCACCACACAGGACAAGTTTGCATCTGTTATAGTTTTGGAGAAAATTGTGGTTATTTCATTTTTGCGCGAATGTGTTCAGATTCCTTTTATATTGCATTTGGCACATGGTGACGATTATCTCGAGAGTGCAAAGTAGCCAAATGAAACTTTTACTGGATTTCCACTTTATCAAATCTCATCTCCACCACACAGGACAAGTTTGCATCTGTTATAGTTTTGGAGAAAATTGTGGTCATTTCATTTTTTCGCGAATGTGTTCAGATTCCTTTTATATTGCATTTGGCACATGGTGACGATTATCTCGAGAGTGCAAAGTAGCCAAATGAAACTTTTACTGGATTTCCACTTACTTTATCAAATCTCATCTCCACCACACAGGACAAGTTTGCATCTGTTATAGTTTTGGAGAAAATTGTGGTTATTTCATTTTTGCGCGAATGTGTTCAGATTCCTTTTATATTGCATTTGGCACATGGTGACGATTATCTCGAGAGTGCAAAGTAGCCAAATGAAACTTTTACTGGATTTCCACTTTATCAAATCTCATCTCCACCACACAGGACAAGTTTGCATCTGTTATAGTTTTGGAGAAAATTGTGGTCATTTCATTTTTTCGCGAATGTGTTCAGATTCCTTTTATATTGCATTTGGCACATGGTGACGATTATCTCGAGAGTGCAAAGTAGCCAAATGAAACTTTTACTGGATTTCCACTTACTTTATCAAATCTCATCTCCACCACACAGGACAAGTTTGCATCTGTTATAGTTTTGGAGAAAATTGTGGTCATTTCATTTTTTCGCGAATGTGTTCAGATTCCTTTTATATTGCATTTGGCACATGGTGACGATTATCTCGAGAATGCAAAGTAGCCAAATGAAACTTTTACTGGATTTCCACTTTATCAAATCTCATCTCCACCACACAGGACGTTTGCATCTGTTATAGTTTTGGAGAAAATTGTGGTCATTTCATTTTTGCGCGAATGTGTTCAGATTCCTTTTTTATTGCATTTGGCACATGGTGACGATTATCTCGAGAGTGCAAAGTAGCCAAATGAAACTTTTACTGGATTTCCACTTACTTTATCAAATCTCATCTCCACCACACAGGACAAGTTTGCATCTGTTATAGTTTTGGAGAAAATTGTGGTCATTTCATTTTTGCGCGAATGTGTTCAGATTCCTTTTATATTGCATTTGGCACATGGTGACGATTATCTCGAGAGTGCAAAGTTGCCAAATGAAACTTTTACTGGATTTTTACTTACTTTATCAAATCTCATCTCCACCACACAGGACAAGTTTGCATCTGTTATAGTTTTGGAGAAAATTGTGGTCATTTCATTTTTGCGCGAATGTGTTCAGATTCCTTTTATATTGCATTTGGCACATGGTGACGATTATCTCGAGAGTGCAAAGTAGCCAAATGAAACTTTTACTGGATTTCCACTTACTTTATCAAATCTCATCTCCACCACACAGGACAAGTTTGCATCTGTTATAGTTTTGGAGAAAATTGTGGTAATTTCATTTTTTCGCGAATGTGTTCAGATTCCTTTTATACTGCATTTGGCACATGGTGACGATTATCTCGAGAATGCAAAGTAGCCAAATGAAACTTTTACTGGATTTCCACTTTATCAAATCTCATCTCCACCACACAGGACAAGTTTGCATCTGTTATAGTTTTGGAGAAAATTGTGGTCATTTCATTTTTGCGCGATTGTGTTCAGATTCCTTTTTTATTGCATTTGGCACATGGTGACGATTATCTCGAGAGTGCAAAGTAGCCAAATGAAACTTTTACTGGATTTCCACTTACTTTATCAAATCTCATCTCCACCACACAGGACAAGTTTGCATCTGTTATAGTTTTGGAGAAAATTGTGGTCATTTCATTTTTGCGCGAATGTGTTCAGATTCCTTTTTTATTGCATTTGGCACATGGTGACGATTATCTCGAGAGTGCAAAGTAGCCAAATGAAACTTTTACTGGATTTCCACTTACTTTATCAAATCTCATCTCCACCACACAGGACGTTTGCATCTGTTATAGTTTTGGAGAAAATTGTGGTCATTTCATTTTTGCGCGAATGTGTTCAGATTCCTTTTATATTGCATTTGGCACATGGTGACGATTATCTCGAGAGTGCAAAGTAGCCAAATGAAACTTTTACTGGATTTCCACTTTATCAAATCTCATCTCCACCACACAGGACAAGTTTGCATCTGTTATAGTTTTGGAGAAAATTGTGGTCATTTCATTTTTTCGCGAATGTGTTCCGATTCCTTTTATATTGCATTTGGCACATGGTGACGATTATCTCGAGAGTGCAAAGTAGCCAAATGAAACTTTTACTGGATTTCCACTTACTTTATCAAATATCATCTCCACCACACAGGACAAGTTTGCATCTGTTATAGTTTTGGAGAAAATTGTGGTCATTTCATTGTTGCGCGAATGTGTTCAGATTCCTTTTATATTGCATTTGGCACATGGTGACGATTATCTCGAGAGTGCAAAGTAGCCAAATGAAACTTTTACTGGATTTCCACTTACTTTATCAAATCTCATCTCCACCACACAGGACAAGTTTGCATCTGTTATAGTTTTGGAGAAAATTGTGGTCATTTCATTTTTGCGCGAATGTGTTCAGATTCATTTTATATTGCATTTGGCACATGGTGACAATTATCTCGAGAGTGCAAAGTAGCCAAATGAAACTTTTACTGGATTTCCACTTACTTTATCAAATCTCATCTCCACCACACAGGACAAGTTTGCATCTGTTATAGTTTTGGAGAAAATTGTGGTCATTTCATTTTTGCGCGAATGTGTTCAGATTCCTTTTATATTGCATTTGGCACATGGTGACGATTATCTCGAGAGTGCAAAGTAGCCAAATGAAACTTTTACTGGATTTCCACTTACTTTATCAAATCTCATCTCCACCACACAGGACAAGTTTGCATCTGTTATAGTTTTGGAGAAAATTGTGGTCATTTCATTTTTGCGCGAATGTGTTCAGATTCATTTTATATTGCATTTGGCACATGGTGACAATTATCTCGAGAGTGCAAAGTAGCCAAATGAAACTTTTACTGGATTTCCACTTACTTTATCAAATCTCATCTCCACCACACAGGACAAGTTTGCATCTGTTATAGTTTTGGAGAAAATTGTGGTCATTTCATTTTTGCGCGAATGTGTTCAGATTCCTTTTATATTGCATTTGGCACATGGTGACGATTATCTCGAGAGTGCAAAGTAGCCAAATGAAACTTTTACTGGATTTCCACTTACTTTATCAAATCTCATCTCCACCACACAGGACAAGTTTGCATCTGTTATAGTTTTGGAGAAAATTGTGGTCATTTCATTTTTGCGCGAATGTGTTCAGATTCCTTTTATATTGCATTTGGCACATAATGACGATTATCTCGAGAGTGCAAGGTAGCCAAATGAAACTTTTACTGGATTTCCACTTACTTTATCAAATCTCATCTCCACCACACAGGACAAGTTTGCATCTGTTATAGTTTTGGAGAAAATTGTGGTCATTTCATTTTTGCGCGAATGTGTTCAGATTCCTTTTATATTGCATTTGGCACATGGTGACGATTATCTCGAGAGTGCAAAGTAGCCAAATGAAACTTTTACTGGATTTCCACTTTATCAAATCTCATCTCCACCACACAGGACGTTTGCATCTGTTATAGTTTTGGAGAAAATTGTGGTCATTTCATTTTTGCGCGAATGTGTTCAGATTCCTTTTTTATTGCATTTGGCACATGGTGACGATTATCTCGAGAGTGCAAAGTAGCCAAATGAAACTTTTACTGGATTTCCACTTACTTTATCAAATCTCATCTCCACCACACAGGACAAGTTTGCATCTGTTATAGTTTTGGAGAAAATTGTGGTCATTTCATTTTTGCGCGAATGTGTTCAGATTCCTTTTATATTGCATTTGGCACATGGTGACGATTATCTCGAGAGTGCAAAGTTGCCAAATGAAACTTTTACTGGATTTTTACTTACTTTATCAAATCTCATCTCCACCACACAGGACAAGTTTGCATCTGTTATAGTTTTGGAGAAAATTGTGGTCATTTCATTTTTGCGCGAATGTGTTCAGATTCCTTTTATATTGCATTTGGCACATGGTGACGATTATCTCGAGAGTGCAAAGTAGCCAAATGAAACTTTTACTGGATTTCCACTTACTTTATCAAATCTCATCTCCACCACACAGGACAAGTTTGCATCTGTTATAGTTTTGGAGAAAATTGTGGTCATTTCATTTTTTCGCGAATGTGTTCAGATTCCTTTTATACTGCATTTGGCACATGGTGACGATTATCTCGAGAATGCAAAGTAGCCAAATGAAACTTTTACTGGATTTCCACTTTATCAAATCTCATCTCCACCACACAGGACAAGTTTGCATCTGTTATAGTTTTGGAGAAAATTGTGGTCATTTCATTTTTGCGCGAATGTGTTCAGATTCCTTTTTTATTGCATTTGGCACATGGTGACGATTATCTCGAGAGTGCAAAGTAGCCAGATGAAACTTTTACTGGATTTCCACTTACTTTATCAAATCTCATCTCCACCACACAGGACAAGTTTGCATCTGTTATAGTTTTGGAGAAAATTGTGGTCATTTCATTTTTGCGCGAATGTGTTCAGATTCCTTTTATATTGCATTTGGCACATGGTGACGATTATCTCGAGAGTGCAAAGTAGCCAAATGAAACTTTTACTGGATTTCCACTTACTTTATCAAATCTCATCTCCACCACACAGGACAAGTTTGCATCTGTTATAGTTTTGGAGAAAATTGTGGTTATTTCATTTTTGCGCGAATGTGTTCAGATTCCTTTTATATTGCATTTGGCACATGGTGACGATTATCTCGAGAGTGCAAAGTAGCCAAATGAAACTTTTACTGGATTTCCACTTTATCAAATCTCATCTCCACCACACAGGACAAGTTTGCATCTGTTATAGTTTTGGAGAAAATTGTGGTCATTTCATTTTTTCGCGAATGTGTTCAGATTCCTTTTATATTGCATTTGGCACATGGTGACGATTATCTCGAGAGTGCAAAGTAGCCAAATGAAACTTTTACTGGATTTCCACTTACTTTATCAAATCTCATCTCCACCACACAGGACAAGTTTGCATCTGTTATAGTTTTGGAGAAAATTGTGGTCATTTCATTTTTGCGCGAATGTGTTCAGATTCCTTTTATATTGCATTTGGCACATGGTGACGATTATCTCGAGAGTGCAAAGTAGCCAAATGAAACTTTTACTGGATTTCCACTTACTTTATCAAATCTCATCTCCACCACACAGGACAAGTTTGCATCTGTTATAGTTTTGGAGAAAATTGTGGTCATTTCATTTTTGCGCGAATGTGTTCAGATTCCTTTTATATTGCATTTGGCACATGGTGACGATTATCTCGAGAGTGCAAAGTAGCCAAATGAAACTTTTACTGGATTTCCCCTTACTTTATCAAATCTCATCTCCACCACACAGGACAAGTTTGCATCTGTTATAGTTTTGGAGAAAATTGTGGTCATTTCATTTTTGCGCGAATGTGTGCAGATTCCTTTTATATTGCATTTGGCACATGGTGACGATTATCTCGAGAGTGCAAAGTAGCCAAATGAAACTTTTACTGGATTTCCACTTACTTTATCAAATCTCATCTCCACCACACAGGACAAGTTTGCATCTGTTATAGTTTTGGAGAAAATTGTGGTCATTTCATTTTTGCGCGAATGTGTTCAGATTCCTTTTATATTGCATTTGGCACATGGTGACGATTATCTCGAGAGTGCAAAGTAGCCAAATGAAACTTTTACTGGATTTCCACTTACTTTATCAAATCTCATCTCCACCACACAGGACAAGTTTGCATCTGTTATAGTTTTGGAGAAAATTGTGGTCATTTCATTTTTGCGCGAATGTGTTCAGATTCCTTTTATATTGCATTTGGCACATGGTGACGATTATCTCGAGAGTGCAAAGTTGCCAAATGAAACTTTTACTGGATTTTTACTTACTTTATCAAATCTCATCTCCACCACACAGGACAAGTTTGCATCTGTTATAGTTTTGGAGAAAATTGTGGTCATTTCATTTTTGCGCGAATGTGTTCAGATTCCTTTTATATTGCATTTGGCACATGGTGACGATTATCTCGAGAGTGCAAAGTAGCCAAATGAAACTTTTACTGGATTTCCACTTACTTTATCAAATCTCATCTCCACCACACAGGACAAGTTTGCATCTGTTATAGTTTTGGAGAAAATTGTGGTAATTTCATTTTTTCGCGAATGTGTTCAGATTCCTTTTATACTGCATTTGGCACATGGTGACGATTATCTCGAGAATGCAAAGTAGCCAAATGAAACTTTTACTGGATTTCCACTTTATCAAATCTCATCTCCACCACACAGGACAAGTTTGCATCTGTTATAGTTTTGGAGAAAATTGTGGTCATTTCATTTTTGCGCGATTGTGTTCAGATTCCTTTTTTATTGCATTTGGCACATGGTGACGATTATCTCGAGAGTGCAAAGTAGCCAAATGAAACTTTTACTGGATTTCCACTTACTTTATCAAATCTCATCTCCACCACACAGGACAAGTTTGCATCTGTTATAGTTTTGGAGAAAATTGTGGTCATTTCATTTTTGCGCGAATGTGTTCAGATTCCTTTTTTATTGCATTTGGCACATGGTGACGATTATCTCGAGAGTGCAAAGTAGCCAAATGAAACTTTTACTGGATTTCCACTTACTTTATCAAATCTCATCTCCACCACACAGGACGTTTGCATCTGTTATAGTTTTGGAGAAAATTGTGGTCATTTCATTTTTGCGCGAATGTGTTCAGATTCCTTTTATATTGCATTTGGCACATGGTGACGATTATCTCGAGAGTGCAAAGTAGCCAAATGAAACTTTTACTGGATTTCCACTTTATCAAATCTCATCTCCACCACACAGGACAAGTTTGCATCTGTTATAGTTTTGGAGAAAATTGTGGTCATTTCATTTTTTCGCGAATGTGTTCCGATTCCTTTTATATTGCATTTGGCACATGGTGACGATTATCTCGAGAGTGCAAAGTAGCCAAATGAAACTTTTACTGGATTTCCACTTACTTTATCAAATATCATCTCCACCACACAGGACAAGTTTGCATCTGTTATAGTTTTGGAGAAAATTGTGGTCATTTCATTGTTGCGCGAATGTGTTCAGATTCCTTTTATATTGCATTTGGCACATGGTGACGATTATCTCGAGAGTGCAAAGTAGCCAAATGAAACTTTTACTGGATTTCCACTTACTTTATCAAATCTCATCTCCACCACACAGGACAAGTTTGCATCTGTTATAGTTTTGGAGAAAATTGTGGTCATTTCATTTTTGCGCGAATGTGTTCAGATTCATTTTATATTGCATTTGGCACATGGTGACAATTATCTCGAGAGTGCAAAGTAGCCAAATGAAACTTTTACTGGATTTCCACTTACTTTATCAAATCTCATCTCCACCACACAGGACAAGTTTGCATCTGTTATAGTTTTGGAGAAAATTGTGGTCATTTCATTTTTGCGCGAATGTGTTCAGATTCCTTTTATATTGCATTTGGCACATGGTGACGATTATCTCGAGAGTGCAAAGTAGCCAAATGAAACTTTTACTGGATTTCCACTTACTTTATCAAATCTCATCTCCACCACACAGGACAAGTTTGCATCTGTTATAGTTTTGGAGAAAATTGTGGTCATTTCATTTTTGCGCGAATGTGTTCAGATTCATTTTATATTGCATTTGGCACATGGTGACAATTATCTCGAGAGTGCAAAGTAGCCAAATGAAACTTTTACTGGATTTCCACTTACTTTATCAAATCTCATCTCCACCACACAGGACAAGTTTGCATCTGTTATAGTTTTGGAGAAAATTGTGGTCATTTCATTTTTGCGCGAATGTGTTCAGATTCCTTTTATATTGCATTTGGCACATGGTGACGATTATCTCGAGAGTGCAAAGTAGCCAAATGAAACTTTTACTGGATTTCCACTTACTTTATCAAATCTCATCTCCACCACACAGGACAAGTTTGCATCTGTTATAGTTTTGGAGAAAATTGTGGTCATTTCATTTTTGCGCGAATGTGTTCAGATTCCTTTTATATTGCATTTGGCACATAATGACGATTATCTCGAGAGTGCAAGGTAGCCAAATGAAACTTTTACTGGATTTCCACTTACTTTATCAAATCTCATCTCCACCACACAGGACAAGTTTGCATCTGTTATAGTTTTGGAGAAAATTGTGGTCATTTCATTTTTGCGCGAATGTGTTCAGATTCCTTTTATATTGCATTTGGCACATGGTGACGATTATCTCGAGAGTGCAAAGTAGCCAAATGAAACTTTTACTGGATTTCCACTTTATCAAATCTCATCTCCACCACACAGGACGTTTGCATCTGTTATAGTTTTGGAGAAAATTGTGGTCATTTCATTTTTGCGCGAATGTGTTCAGATTCCTTTTTTATTGCATTTGGCACATGGTGACGATTATCTCGAGAGTGCAAAGTAGCCAAATGAAACTTTTACTGGATTTCCACTTACTTTATCAAATCTCATCTCCACCACACAGGACAAGTTTGCATCTGTTATAGTTTTGGAGAAAATTGTGGTCATTTCATTTTTGCGCGAATGTGTTCAGATTCCTTTTATATTGCATTTGGCACATGGTGACGATTATCTCGAGAGTGCAAAGTTGCCAAATGAAACTTTTACTGGATTTTTACTTACTTTATCAAATCTCATCTCCACCACACAGGACAAGTTTGCATCTGTTATAGTTTTGGAGAAAATTGTGGTCATTTCATTTTTGCGCGAATGTGTTCAGATTCCTTTTATATTGCATTTGGCACATGGTGACGATTATCTCGAGAGTGCAAAGTAGCCAAATGAAACTTTTACTGGATTTCCACTTACTTTATCAAATCTCATCTCCACCACACAGGACAAGTTTGCATCTGTTATAGTTTTGGAGAAAATTGTGGTCATTTCATTTTTTCGCGAATGTGTTCAGATTCCTTTTATACTGCATTTGGCACATGGTGACGATTATCTCGAGAATGCAAAGTAGCCAAATGAAACTTTTACTGGATTTCCACTTTATCAAATCTCATCTCCACCACACAGGACAAGTTTGCATCTGTTATAGTTTTGGAGAAAATTGTGGTCATTTCATTTTTGCGCGAATGTGTTCAGATTCCTTTTTTATTGCATTTGGCACATGGTGACGATTATCTCGAGAGTGCAAAGTAGCCAGATGAAACTTTTACTGGATTTCCACTTACTTTATCAAATCTCATCTCCACCACACAGGACAAGTTTGCATCTGTTATAGTTTTGGAGAAAATTGTGGTCATTTCATTTTTGCGCGAATGTGTTCAGATTCCTTTTATATTGCATTTGGCACATGGTGACGATTATCTCGAGAGTGCAAAGTAGCCAAATGAAACTTTTACTGGATTTCCACTTACTTTATCAAATCTCATCTCCACCACACAGGACAAGTTTGCATCTGTTATAGTTTTGGAGAAAATTGTGGTTATTTCATTTTTGCGCGAATGTGTTCAGATTCCTTTTATATTGCATTTGGCACATGGTGACGATTATCTCGAGAGTGCAAAGTAGCCAAATGAAACTTTTACTGGATTTCCACTTTATCAAATCTCATCTCCACCACACAGGACAAGTTTGCATCTGTTATAGTTTTGGAGAAAATTGTGGTCATTTCATTTTTTCGCGAATGTGTTCAGATTCCTTTTATATTGCATTTGGCACATGGTGACGATTATCTCGAGAGTGCAAAGTAGCCAAATGAAACTTTTACTGGATTTCCACTTACTTTATCAAATCTCATCTCCACCACACAGGACAAGTTTGCATCTGTTATAGTTTTGGAGAAAATTGTGGTCATTTCATTTTTGCGCGAATGTGTTCAGATTCCTTTTATATTGCATTTGGCACATGGTGACGATTATCTCGAGAGTGCAAAGTAGCCAAATGAAACTTTTACTGGATTTCCACTTACTTTATCAAATCTCATCTCCACCACACAGGACAAGTTTGCATCTGTTATAGTTTTGGAGAAAATTGTGGTCATTTCATTTTTGCGCGAATGTGTTCAGATTCCTTTTATATTGCATTTGGCACATGGTGACGATTATCTCGAGAGTGCAAAGTAGCCAAATGAAACTTTTACTGGATTTCCCCTTACTTTATCAAATCTCATCTCCACCACACAGGACAAGTTTGCATCTGTTATAGTTTTGGAGAAAATTGTGGTCATTTCATTTTTGCGCGAATGTGTGCAGATTCCTTTTATATTGCATTTGGCACATGGTGACGATTATCTCGAGAGTGCAAAGTAGCCAAATGAAACTTTTACTGGATTTCCACTTACTTTATCAAATCTCATCTCCACCACACAGGACAAGTTTGCATCTGTTATAGTTTTGGAGAAAATTGTGGTCATTTCATTTTTGCGCGAATGTGTTCAGATTCCTTTTATATTGCATTTGGCACATGGTGACGATTATCTCGAGAGTGCAAAGTAGCCAAATGAAACTTTTACTGGATTTCCACTTACTTTATCAAATCTCATCTCCACCACACAGGACAAGTTTGCATCTGTTATAGTTTTGGAGAAAATTGTGGTCATTTCATTTTTGCGCGAATGTGTTCAGATTCATTTTATATTGCATTTGGCACATGGTGACAATTATCTCGAGAGTGCAAAGTAGCCAAATGAAACTTTTACTGGATTTCCACTTACTTTATCAAATCTCATCTCCACCACACAGGACAAGTTTGCATCTGTTATAGTTTTGGAGAAAATTGTGGTCATTTCATTTTTGCGCGAATGTGTTCAGATTCCTTTTATATTGCATTTGGCACATGGTGACGATTATCTCGAGAGTGCAAAGTAGCCAAATGAAACTTTTACTGGATTTCCACTTACTTTATCAAATCTCATCTCCACCACACAGGACAAGTTTGCATCTGTTATAGTTTTGGAGAAAATTGTGGTCATTTCATTTTTGCGCGAATGTGTTCAGATTCCTTTTATATTGCATTTGGCACATGGTGACGATTATCTCGAGAGTGCAAAGTAGCCAAATGAAACTTTTACTGGATTTCCACTTACTTTGTCAAATCTCATCTCCACCACACAGGACAAGTTTGCATCTGTTATAGTTTTGGAGAAAATTGTGGTCATTTCATTTTTTCGCGAATGTGTTCAGATTCCTTTTATATTGCATTTGGCACATGGTGACGATTATCTCGAGAATGCAAAGTAGCCAAATGAAACTTTTACTGGATTTCCACTTTATCAAATCTCATCTCCACCACACAGGACGTTTGCATCTGTTATAGTTTTGGAGAAAATTGTGGTCATTTCATTTTTGCGCGAATGTGTTCAGATTCCTTTTTTATTGCATTTGGCACATGGTGACGATTATCTCGAGAGTGCAAAGTAGCCAAATGAAACTTTTACTGGATTTCCACTTACTTTATCAAATCTCATCTCCACCACACAGGACAAGTTTGCATCTGTTATAGTTTTGGAGAAAATTGTGGTCATTTCATTTTTGCGCGAATGTGTTCAGATTCCTTTTATATTGCATTTGGCACATGGTGACGATTATCTCGAGAGTGCAAAGTTGCCAAATGAAACTTTTACTGGATTTTTACTTACTTTATCAAATCTCATCTCCACCACACAGGACAAGTTTGCATCTGTTATAGTTTTGGAGAAAATTGTGGTCATTTCATTTTTGTGCGAATGTGTTCAGATTCCTTTTATATTGCATTTGGCACATGGTGACGATTATCTCGAGAGTGCAAAGTAGCCAAATGAAACTTTTACTGGATTTCCACTTACTTTATCAAATCTCATCTCCACCACACAGGACAAGTTTGCATATGTTATAGTTTTGGAGAAAATTGTGGTCATTTCATTTTTTCGCGAATGTGTTCAGATTCCTTTTATACTGCATTTGGCACATGGTGACGATTATCTCGAGAATGCAAAGTAGCCAAATGAAACTTTTACTGGATTTCCACTTTATCTAATCTCATCTCCACCACACAGGACAAGTTTGCATCTGTTATAGTTTTGGAGAAAATTGTGGTCATTTCATTTTTGCGCGAATGTGTTCAGATTCCTTTTTTATTGCATTTGGCACATGGTGACGATTATCTCGAGAGTGCAAAGTAGCCAAATGAAACTTTTACTGGATTTCCACTTACGTTATCAAATCTCATCTCCACCACACAGGACAAGTTTGCATCTGTTATAGTTTTGGAGAAAATTGTGGTCATTTCATTTTTGCGCGAATGTGTTCAGATTCCTTTTATATTGCATTTGGCACATGGTGACGATTATCTCGAGAGTGCAAAGTAGCCAAATGAAACTTTTACTGGATTTCCACTTACTTTATCAAATCTCATCTCCACCACACAGGACAAGTTTGCATCTGTTATAGTTTTGGAGAAAATTGTGGTCATTTCATTTTTGCGCGAATGTGTTCAGATTCCTTTTATATTGCATTTGGCACATGGTGACGATTATCTCGAGAGTGCAAAGTAGCCAAATGAAACTTTTACTGGATTTCCACTTTATCAAATCTCATCACCACACAGGACAAGTTTGCATCTGTTATAGTTTTGGAGAAAATTGTGGTCATTTCATTTTTTCGCGAATGTGTTCAGATTCCTTTTATATTGCATTTGGCACATGGTGACGATTATCTCGAGAGTGCAAAGTAGCCAAATGAAACTTTTACTGGATTTCCACTTACTTTATCAAATATCATCTCCACCACACAGGACAAGTTTGCATCTGTTATAGTTTTGGAGAAAATTGTGGTCATTTCATTGTTGCGCGAATGTGTTCAGATTCCTTTTATATTGCATTTGGCACATGGTGACGTTTATCTCGAGAGTGCAAAGTAGCCAAATGAAACTTTTACTGGATTTCCACTTACTTTATCAAATCTCATCTCCACCACACAGGACAAGTTTGCATCTGTTATAGTTTTGGAGAAAATTGTGGTCATTTCATTTTTGCGCGAATGTGTTCAGATTCCTTTTATATTGCATTTGGCACATGGTGACGATTATCTCGAGAGTGCAAAGTAGCCAAATGAAACTTTTACTGGATTTCCACTTACTTTATCAAATATCATCTCCACCACACAGGACAAGTTTGCATCTGTTATAGTTTTGGAGAAAATTGTGGTCATTTCATTGTTGCGCGAATGTGTTCAGATTCCTTTTATATTGCATTTGGCACATGGTGACGTTTATCTCGAGAGTGCAAAGTAGCCAAATGAAACTTTTACTGGATTTCCACTTACTTTATCAAATCTCATCTCCACCACACAGGACAAGTTTGCATCTGTTATAGTTTTGGAGAAAATTGTGGTCATTTCATTTTTGCGCGAATGTGTTCAGATTCCTTTTATATTGCATTTGGCACATGGTGACGATTATCTCGAGAGTGCAAAGTAGCCAAATGAAACTTTTACTGGATTTCCACTTACTTTATCAAATCTCATCTCCACCACACAGGACAAGTTTGCATCTGTTATAGTTTTGGAGAAAATTGTGGTCATTTCATTTTTGCGCGAATGTGTTCAGATTCCTTTTATATTGCATTTGGCACATGGTGACGATTATCTCGAGAGTGCAAAGTAGCCAAATGAAACTTTTACTGGATTTCCACTTTATCAAATCTCATCTCCACCACACAGGACAAGTTTGCATCTGTTATAGTTTTGGAGAAAATTGTGGTCATTTCATTTTTGCGCGAATGTGTTCAGATTCCTTTTATATTGCATTTGGCACATGGTGACGATTATCTCGAGAGTGCAAAGTAGCCAAATGAAACTTTTACTGGATTTCCACTTACTTTATCAAATCTCATCTCCACCACACAGGACAAGTTTGCATCTGTTATAGTTTTGGAGAAAATTGTGGTCATTTCATTTTTGCGCGAATGTGTTCAGATTCCTTTTATATTGCATTTGGCACATGGTGACGATTATCTCGAGAGTGCAAAGTAGCCAAATGAAACTTTTACTGGATTTCCCCTTACTTTATCAAATCTCATCTCCACCACACAGGACAAGTTTGCATCTGTTATAGTTTTGGAGAAAATTGTGGTCATTTCATTTTTGCGCGAATGTGTGCAGATTCCTTTTATATTGCATTTGGCACATGGTGACGATTATCTCGAGAGTGCAAAGTAGCCAAATGAAACTTTTACTGGATTTCCACTTACTTTATCAAATCTCATCTCCACCACACAGGACAAGTTTGCATCTGTTATAGTTTTGGAGAAAATTGTGGTCATTTCATTTTTGTGCGAATGTGTTCAGATTCCTTTTATATTGCATTTGGCACATGGTGACGATTATCTCGAGAGTGCAAAGTAGCCAAATGAAACTTTTACTGGATTTCCACTTACTTTATCAAATCTCATCTCCACCACACAGGACAAGTTTGCATCTGTTATAGTTTTGGAGAAAATTGTGGTCATTTCATTTTTGCGCGAATGTGTTCAGATTCATTTTATATTGCATTTGGCACATCGTGACAATTATCTCGAGAGTGCAAAGTAGCCAAATGAAACTTTTACTGGATTTCCACTTACTTTATCAAATCT